>NC_056732.1:432241405-432423905 GCF_019279795.1 Protopterus annectens | reverse complement strand
CACATTACTTACAAAGTTCTTGTGTTGATATATAGTCTCTTATCTGGTCATGTCTTTCTGCCATAGCTCTTACAAGTTCCAAGTATATGAATGGAATCATATGGAATTTATCCTTTTTATACCTACAACTAGGGATTCTATTAACACAGAAATATGGGGAGTCTCAGGCAGTTAATTGATTTTAAAAATATTCTCACAGTGCATTTGCTTCAGTTTAGCTTTTACTTATTGTTTGTTTGTTTGTTTATTTATTTATATATATTTGTTTTTGGGAATTTCTGACTGGGTTTCGAACTCCTTTTAAATGGAAACCCAGGGAGAAAGTCTCCAGAGTTAGAATAATATGTAAAACATCTGAAATACAAGATAATATAGGAAACAGATACATAAAGCAAGAACATAAATCTGTGGCACTCATTGATGGGGAAAGTTATTTTGACTGTATTTACATATTGAGCAAAAATGAAGACTATAGAAAAGGAACATCAGAATAAAAAGGTGCAACCGTTTTTTTAAAGAATGATAGTAATGTTGTAAGAATGAGTGTTAGAAAGTGTATTTAAAGTTAAGTATAGTTACTGACAGTAGAATGAGAGTTAGTGGGTATAGGAATAATTGTTATTGGTAGAATTATTTACAAAAGATTTGTATCCACCGTTTATTTACACAAGAGACTCTCTTGGATATTCCAACAGCCTTACCTGTCACCAGGATAGGTGGTGAGGTCATAGTAAGAGATTAAAGGGAGGGGGATGTTGGGATTATCCCGGTGTATTGAAAGACCATAGCAATGACTCTTTTAGGTACATGTTCAATTGTCTTTTGAAAGAGGAAAGGTTGTCATTGAGCCTTTGATATAAAGGGAGTGAGTTGCATATTCTGGAGATTTGGTTGCCATATAGAGCTTATCAGAAAGAATCTAGAGCTTATATGAAAAATCCTGGGTTGATTTGCGATTGACTGTGCAACAGACTGGTAAGACAAGATTGTTTTTTTTTTTACTTTCTTCTTTTTATTAAAGTTTTAAAAACACATTACCAAATTATAATGCTAAAACAAAATAATATATAACAATAAAAATAAAAAACTCATTTCAACTAATAACAGCATCAACTATTTACAAAGGTATCTAGTAAACAATAAGAATTATTAATAATTTCATATTCTAATATTACTTATTGAAATATTGTCATCTATTTTTCTAACAGATCTTTAAATTTCAACCAAGTATTGTAAGATGAAGCAACTCTGTTCTTGTCATGATTGCAGCTACTTCAAGTTGACATACAGTTTTACTTTGATTTATATTTTTTTTTTACCTCAGTTTTTCAATGTTTGCAGAAAGAAATGAATAGCTTGTTGACAGAAAGATCTATTTTGTATTTATATGTTACTTCTTTGCCTCAAACTTTCATTGTTTGTTGTTAGAAAGGGATTCATTTTAGACAGGCAAACTTTGGCCATCCCAATGGCATAGTCAGCTATAAATTCACACAGAGTACAGAGAGGACAATCTAGAGCTTATATAAAACAATCCTGTATTGGTTTGTGATTTACTGAACTTTACTGTTTTAATGAACCCCGATCCCATTGCAAAACAGGAAAAAGTGGTTGAGCGTGGATGGTTGGATGGACTGCGTGCAATGGTGATGTAAAGGAAATCAATCTTTGTATGACTTACACAAATGGTAGAGTAGACCAGAGTGATGACTTAGTGTACTTAATTTAATATTTAATTGCAAGGATTTTCTCATAGAAGTTGACTTAAAATGTCTTAAAATTCTGTGGTGACTCATTCTGATAATTATTTTCTTTTAGAATTCTTTATCATATGTAGCTGAAAATGGACTCCTTCAATGAGAATGCCATTAATGATTTCTTAAAGCATGAGCATCTTGTACAGTGCATTGAATGCTGTGTATATATAAAGACAGCACCTGATAATATCGCCTACTCAGAGGTGATCTCTGCCTAACATACAAAGCTATGTCAAACCCAGAGCTGTTGGACATGCTCCACGTAAAGAAATCCTAATCCCTCCGAGCTACACACTCTAGGGATCTAAACCTTGTCACCACAATAATCAGAACATGCTGGAGGAATAGATTCCTGTCCCAGAGACCTCCCATACTCTGGATCTATATCAAACAAAAGCTCCTCATTAGCACTCTTCAAGAAACATCTTGATGATTGGATGGGAGATAGGAAATTCCCCCCGGGGATCACTTCTGTGGCTCTGCTTGAAAGGGGCACAGGAAAATAATTTTCTTGGGTGGCAAAAGCCAGGGTACCGTTTGGCTAGGCTTATATAGGCCCTAGGACCAATAGCCTAGTACCTACCTATGAACCTACGAACCTATGACACTGGTGATCTGCGCTCCTCATGTCAAAACTTGGATGATTTGCTTAACATTATTAATAATAAATCTAGACTTATTGATGATGATTGCAATTCTACAAATGGCATAGCTTTGAAAACTCTTGCTACATGTATTAATGACTGGGCTGATGAAGTAAACATTATCAGGAAAAGGGAAAAGAGAATGCCCTTAGGAAAATTGTCAGTAGAGACCACTCATCGCCTAATAACATGACACTACGAATGACAACTTTTGAAGTATCCCCTACTAACATGACACTACCAATGACAACTTTGGAATCGTCCCCCAGTAACATGATACTACCAGTGATAACTTTGGAATTCAGGATACATCTATTCAGCAATCTCAGGCTTTAGAACATGTAGAAAAAAATTAAAAAGAAAGAAAGGAAGAAGTTCACAACAAATAAGAAAGAAGAAAAATACACTAATTAATATCTATAATGCAAAGACAATGTATAGTAAAAAGGACACATTGTTATGTAACACACAGATAATGGGGAGTGATAGCATTGTTCAATCAGAAAATATTCAGTGTACAATAAAAGGCATAATTTTTCCCAATAGAAAAGGTAGAAAAAGAGGTAAAGAACAAAATCAAAACCAAACTTGTAAGGATTGAAGAATGTTACTATAACAAAATAGAGGAGAAAAACTAATGTTGGCAACATGACTCAATTTGTAGATGTACAGAGACATCTGGATTAGAATCATATGCTTGCAAATGTAATAAGCAATGAAAACAGTATTATTGATGAAGATCATCCATTCATAAATAATGATCGAGTATATTTTACTGACTAGAAGATAAGGATTCTTCACAACTCTTCCGAAAGTATATGCTTGTAACGGGAGATTCAGTTATTAGGGGAATTGATGCTTACATTCAAAGAGAAGATAATGCACATTGAGTAGTGTTTTGCATGCTGGGAACAAAAATACAAGATGAGAGAAAGGCCTTAAAATGCCTTAATGTAAGGAAGTATGGAGCTGTTTTTATTCATATTGGTACAAATGATCTCATCTGCAAGGACTGTTTGACTCTTAGCAGATAATTTACAGCCCTTTTAAAGAGCAAAGCTTGTACAAGGGTTAGGATATATTTTTTTACAAATTACATATAGAAAGGAGTGTCAGATCAGTGTGAATTAAAATATTTTTTGGAGAAATACCTACATGAAAAAAATTTTTAAAAATGAAAATGTGTACGGCATCTGATCCTAATTTTGGGCACATGTGTTTAGACAGGATGGTGTGCATTTGTCAAGACATGGGAAGAGAAATTTTGCAGCAGATCTATTGCAATATTGCAATAGGAGAGGTACAGTGGCACAGAAGATAGCATTGTTGCCTCACAGCAACAGGTTCTCCAGTTTGATTCTCGGCTGGCATGCCTTTTATGCAGAGTCTGCATGTCCTCAGTCTGTTCATGTGGGTTTGCTCCTGGTGCCCTAACTTCCTACCACATTCCAAAGACATGCATTAGGTGGATTGGGCATAGATGAGAGTGTGCATGTGAGTGTGTGGTATGGAAGAACAAAGACAGCAGGCCTAGCCATCTGGCAGTGTGAACCTAAGCTCTGGACAATTGCCACTTTTGAAGTGAAATCCCCTACCCTATGTGTACACATGGGAAAAGGTGTTGTGGATGGATGGATGGATGGATGGATGGATGGATGGATGGATGGAGGGATGGAGGGATGGAAGGATGGATGGATGGATGGATGGATGGATGGATGGATGGATGGATGGATGGATGGATGGATGGATGTTGCAATATCTGACTAACACAAGATAGAATTTTTGCCGGGTCAGAAATTTAACAGTTTACAGATAGCAACATTTGATGTGTTTGTGATTATTGTTAATACTAGGACCATTAATAATACAGTTTTCTTATTGGAATATTTGTTATATTCCCACAAGACTAGTATTGTTATTGTTTATGAAACGTGGTTAATAAACAATGACTGGAACCCAGTTTTGTCAGGATATAATTTTTATTTCTGTAACACGCATTGTAACAGAAAATCAAGTGGAGGTCTTATGACAGGGATTAAAGATTGCAATGAGACCTGTGATTATTACATTTTCAATGGTAAAACCAATATTATACAATGACTGCCGATTAGTATTCCAAAACATGCATGCTGATTGGCCAGCCCAACAAGTGCCCATTGTAAATCTGATTTATACTAATCTCGCTATGTTATATGTTTAATATAGCAAGATATCTTTAAAAAAAAGCAACGGAAATCTTCCTTTCTCCATTGCTTTTTTTAAAGATATCTCGCTATGTTAAACTCATTTAACATGGCAAGATAGCTTTAAAAAAAGGGAACGGAGATCTTCCTTTTTCTGTTGCTTTTTTTAAAGATATCTCACTATATTAAACTCGTTTAACATACCGAGGCAGCTTTAAAAAAGCAACTGAGATCTTCCTTTCTCTTTTGCTTCCTCAACACAGCTCTGATGTACTGCATAAGCATATGCATGCGCAGTACATCAGAAAAAGCCTCAGGATAGCAGAAAACCACAGAAGGGCACCATGCAGGTATTATACAAAGGCATTATTTAAGAAACGTAAGTATTTTTTTCTTAAATAATGTCATTGTATAATAACAATAACCCATGTCTGGGTGTGGGTAATGCTAGATTTATTCACAGTTTTCTTTATTTGACCACTCAGGCTTCGCCCTCATGACCAAGCCACACCAACCGTGGGTAAATCTAGCATTACCCACACCCAGACGTGAGTTATTTCTTAAGTGTAGAATGTGTAACTGTAACAATAAAGACAGCTCTACTTGTTGGAGTATATAGACCACCAAAGTCAAGTGCTGATGACCTAAAGTAATTCAAACAATTCTTAATTGAAACACAGATGGGAAAATATTAGTGGCTGGGGACTTATATTTACTAACAACAGAGTGGAATATGTATGCTCAGGAACAACAATTGTTTGAGATTGTGAAAAGCCTATCAGGGAACAGAACATACCAGACATTGTGTTTCTAAGGAAATAATTGTTACTTCATGTTAGGTTTTTATCACCGAAGAAGTGCAGTGGTCATGGTGCTATAAAGATTAAATTGCTGATAGATAATTTTGCCTTAATTAAATCTAAACCAATGCACAGAAAATTAATAACATACTATATGGAAGTAAAACAGTCACTATGTAAAAGTAATTAGAGTGATGTATTACGTGAAAATATGCAGAAGAACTGTGGCAAGTTTTGAAATAAAAATTTTTTTGAAAGCAAAGAAATCAACATGCTCTAGGCATACAAAGTCATGAGGATATACTTCCATGAGAACTAGATACCTGATTAACGTAAGAAACAAAAAGATATAAGAAGTGGAAAACAGGTTGAACTATAACTTTGAAAAGTGAAATAAACAACATGGACAGACAATTTAAAGAGAGTGTGGGACAAGATAAAACATAATTTGATGAATATTTATATAAAGATACTGTGCATAGTAGGAAACAAATTTTAGATGCATAAGATGCGGTAGGAATAAAGACATACAAACTGGTAAACTGTGTATAGGTTCTAATTATTCTCGGACACAACAGATTATAGATATATTTACAAGATCTTAAAGCAGTTTGGCTTCACAAAGAATGTGATAAATTGCCCCAGTAACACCCAGAAAAATTCAGATACTGAAATTAAATTAGATCATATTGAATTGAAAAAGATCTATGCAAACTGGACTCAAACAATGCACAAGAAGGAAACGAAATTATTAGCCATGACCTGGAAATACTTCAGCATAAACTTACAGTGCCATTATATCAGTAATTCAATAGATCATTTAAGTATAGGGAAATTCCTCAAGATTGGAGCCACACACATATCCTTAAGGGAAAGGAGAACAGGACTAACAGAGTCATGTAGTCCCCTAAGTTTGCTATTATGTTGTGGAAAATAATAAGAGAAGATTATTTTAGATAAAATATTATCAGAACTGAAAAGGTTGGGGTTTAAAACCAAATATCAGCATGCACATGTAGAAAGTATATATATATATATATATATATATATATATATATATATATATATATATATATATATATATATATATAAGACCACTTGTAATCTATAACAATATAATAACAGCATTAAATGAAAAAGTATGCTATTTATTTGACATAGACTTCACTTTAGTATTTGAAAGGGTCATTTACAAAACACTAATTAGTAAATTAGAACAAATTTATAAATTAGAACACATAGGTATTGATGTAATCTTGATAAGCTGGATACCTGAATGGCTTACAAATAGGACATGGTAAGTATCATATAGCAATTAGTCAAGTGGAAGACTGGTGTTCCACAAGACTCTTTTCTAGGCCCATACTTGTTTAGGTTCTATCTTCCATATCCATCTTTTTCATCTGAGCTGCTTCACAGTCTGTATGCAGATGTCTTGAAAGTGGGTAAACTGTCTGTTACAGATAGACCATACTTGAAAAAGAACTTGACGAAATTGACCATTTGGGCACAGGAGAACAATATATCAAAAACTAAGCATATGAGATTTGGGAGACATAAACTGAAAGATTAATTTAATACAGCACACAGTGATTGCAACTGTAAATTCATTTAAGGACCTGGGTATATGGGTAGATCCAGCTTTTACTTTTTCTAATCATATCAGCCAATTGTTAATGATTGTTAAAGTGCAATAGATTATATAAAA
The DNA here is from genome assembly GCF_019279795.1 of Protopterus annectens. Taxonomy (NCBI): domain Eukaryota; kingdom Metazoa; phylum Chordata; order Ceratodontiformes; family Protopteridae; genus Protopterus; species Protopterus annectens. The sequence continues at coordinate 432,416,813 of NC_056732.1, read as the reverse complement.
GGATTAGTAAAGTCCATAAGCTCTGAAATGATGAAATCATTGTTTATCAGTTATATTAGACTCAAACTTGAGTATGGAATAACAATACTAAAACCTCATAAGAAAACAAATGAGTAAATTGGAAAGAGTACAGTGAAAATATATCAAGAGCATCAGTGAATATGAAACTTCAAGTTATTATGAAACTATCTGAACTTGTACAGTGTCTCATATAGACATTTAAGAGGAGACTTTATTCAGTTATATAGGGTATTTAGAGACAACTACCACTGGGAATGTTTGGTGTTATTGTAAAGTAGCAGATGATCATCAGTCAACCTATGCAGAAGATTCTATAGGAATAAGAGTTATTAACTGGTTCGCTGAAAGAGGAGCTGATGTATGGAACAGACAACCAAATTGTGTTAAAGAAGCACTAGTTTAGATCATTTAAGAACAACCTGGTCAATTATTATGGGAATAACTGTTTTGGTGTATTGGCAGGGAAGAAGGGAATTAGTGTCTGTGTCTGAAATATGTATATGCATGTATGTATGTACATACGTATGTGTGTACGTATGTATGTCTGCATGTATGTATGTATGCATATAGGATTTCACCTGCTGAATTGCCAACAGTGTGTATGCTTAGTAGGGATTTTTATGTGGATCACAGACTTCTTGTTGGTATATACGGTATAAGAATATTTTGTAGACTGGGACATTTGTTTGGTTTCTAGACCAGATTGTTTGCTATAAGTTGTTGATTGTAGCTGAGTTCTTGAGGTCATTCTAGCCATTTGATTTTTTGAGAGATATACAGTGATGCAACTTATAGGGAAGGATGCATACAAAGCTTACAATTTTAATGTAATGTCTGTAGCATTGCTGTGGTTTAGCTTCCATGGTGGATTGCATGTTATTGAGCATGGGTGAGGCATTCAATAGAGTTGGATGTAGGTAGGCAGAAGCTGTAGTTTTTCTTTTGTCTGTAGTGAGAATGTATTTATATGGTATAGGGTCCTGAGCTCCTGCTATGTCTTTTTTACTACTTTTTGTGTGTGCAAGTCAGATGTTGTATTATCATCAATAGTGACTATGCAGCTAGTGAAAAACACAGTTTAATATCGCTTTTGTCTCAAAAGACTTCTTCAGAATGAAATAAAATGCACACAGCAACATCCCCTTATATATCAAATTAAAACAATTATCTAATAAAACAATCCCCGGCATTCACTAATCCTCCATGTAAGACTAAGTAAGTCTTAGACTGAAACTGCAGCCTAAGAGTATGACGTCAGCGCGCCATGCATATTCATGAGGGCGTGCTGACTCAACTCTAAGGCTAACATGGAGCATGCATGAGTGCAGGGGGCATGTCAGACTGCCAAGCAGTCCAAAAATCCATGCCCCTGCAAGTCCCACAATCGTCAAATGTAAATGACATGAGCGAGTCCACTCAGATATGTATATACACAACACTACACTCCCCCACATTCTAAATCCCTGTACAATTATAAAATGTAAAACTGTTATATATTTTTTTTATTATTCCAGATATAGCTGCCCATATTTGCGCGTGCTTGCGTGGGTTTGCCCATTGCTTAGCTACAGTTAGCAGTTTAGACATCGAAGAGGATAATAAGACACTTATATGCAAATTAAGCCAAATAGCAATAGCGTAGTGGTAGAGCGTTCGCACAAAGAGGAGGCATTCCCGGTTCGAGTCCCTCCACTCCCCATTCTATTTTCTGTATGAAGTCTGTATAGAAAAATAATTCCTGACATTTATCTTTTAAAATTTAGTAGAAAGCATTGCAATGGCCTATGTAGTAGTGAACAATATTTTATACATATATAAGAAGTTGAATTGGTTATGCATACTGATGAATGCATAAGTAATGTATCTTAAGCAATGTGAAGCACTGCTAAGCAAAGTTTACCAGTATTAAGCACATTTAAGTATAATTGCTCATAGCTTAGCACTGCTTTAACTAGTGCAATAGCTTTTCACGGAGCTGCACATCATGCCAACTAGTGCAAACAAAACATGTTTGTGTGAAGCTGTGCACCGCACTAACTAGCACAATGTCGGGCAACGGTGGCCAATGTAGAGCAACATTGGGCAAAGTTGAGTAAAGTCGGCTAAACATAGCCACACCTCCTAGCCGGTCAGGCCAGTAGTAAAATAAAAAGCAATGACAGGCCTCGAACCCGGGATAGCGTGCACCATAATTGCAGTAGTGAGCCACTAAGCCATGATGGCATTTGATGTTCATGCACTGTCAGCACACATATACATATTAATCAAAGTTTACCCAGTGCTAAGCAGGTGTGCACTCAGCTGAGAATTTTCAAATCTGGCCAATCACAAATAAGTGCGGGAAATGAGGCATATTTAAGCTCCATAGGCAGGAATACTTGCCATAACTGGTTGTAGTTCCCATCTGCAGGCAGCATGGCTGGTGTTGGAGAGGGCTCTCGCTTTCGTGCGCAACAGTGGGGCATTGAGGACTCAGAAGTGATGGTTTGGCTCCTCATCCATAATCATGATACCAGACTCCTGCAGGGCCAGTTCCAGGGCACTGAATACAAAGCAAAAGCTTGGAACCATCTCGCACATGATCTCACCAGTGCAACAGGCATCCCTCAGACTGGTGAGCAGGTCAGACACCACCACACAGACCTAAAGAGACGCAAGCAGGACCAACTGAACCAGTGGATACAGGAGGCCCATGGGATGCAAAATGCCCCACTACTGTGTAGGTAGCCATGGAATGAAGTATGTAAGAATTGCTATTGAAGTCGATATTATGGATAGGTATATGTCTCAGTATCACATCATTTACTTCACAGCTGCAGGTGTCCGTGCTGTGAATCAGCAAGCCTATGCAGATAGGCTGCTAAGGCTGCGCCACCAGTCAGGTTGTAATTATTCTGTGTGGATTGTTATATAAAATAAGTGAGAGAGCCTGAAAAAAAGTATTGTAGCCCAATAATAAAGGTATACTAAGTCTTGAATAACCTCTCTGCTTGTACTGTTATGTAAAATAAGTGAGAGAGACTAAAAAAGAGTGTTGTAGCCCATTAATAAAGGTATAATAAGTCCTGAATAATTTCTCTGCATGTATTGTTATATAAAATAAGTGAGAGAGCCTGAAAAAGAGTGTTGCAACCCATAAATAAAGGTATAATACATCTTGAATAAGTCATCTGTATGCACTGTAATATCAAATAAATGAGAGAGCCTCTAGAAAAGTGTGTAATGTAATTAATAAAGGTATAACTCCTGGAGTGTGTCCGTGTCACTTTCTTTGAAATGTTGTTGTACTCTTGTAGTATAGAAATAGTAGTGTTGTATTAAGCGCTGTCAACCCACATTTGGGTAGGCCCATAGAAAGTGAATGAAGGGAGTGCCAGTAGCTGTTAAGCATATATACAGTCCTCAACTGTTGTTTCATGGCTGGCATGTATAGGTAAATCTGGCACATGAGTAGCTTGTTATTGTGTTCCCCAGAAATGTCAGTGTGCTGCTAGAAATGTAGGGGGCTGTTAACATATAACTGATGATGTCACCTGAACACATCCAGATATGTATATATATAAATATAAATAAAATATATGAATACGTAGCAGTAACAGCTGCACCCTGGACAGTTTGTATGTCAGATACAAGACAGGTATATAAGGAACTAGCAAAATCCATTTCACAACTTAATGGACATTGCCTAGTGTAATAATACATGTAGGGGATATATACCTGCAGTCAATAGGAATGTAGTGTAAACTATAAGTACATATAAGTTGTTAATGGAGGTATCTTTTTACACCCTACTGTATGTGCATAAACAATGCAATTCCACACCTTAATGGGTATGTCTAATCTCAAAACATTTGTTGGGACATATATCCTATTGGTTTATAAATATCTGTATTTACTTTGTTGCATGTGCCATGTTCAAACACCACAATCTTGGTGGTCTGTTGCCACCAATCAATCCTGCATGCTGTTGGAATGTCCACTGTTGTTCTATATATGCATGTGTTATGCTTGCTGTTCAACTGTTGGAACTCTGTTGTGTTGGGTTAATGGGAATATTACTGCATGCTGTTACAACTAATTTGGAATGCTGTTGCCTGTTACCAACCCATATTTTCATTAAATCCTCCTAAACATAGAACATATGGGAAGGCCGGTTCCAGCAGACCCACCTGTCCCACCTCAGCTGGCGATGGCACCTGGCACCAGCAGGTCTGGTGCCCAGCCCGGGACCTCCTCCTCCATTGGCCCTGTGCCACCTTTGGGTGGAAATGCTGCAGGGGATGGGGCTCATCCCCCCTGCAAGCGTGGCTGGAGGAGGGCCACCTATCACCCTCCGAACGGTCCGGGCTGTAGTGCGTAGGAAGATCGAGCGTTCAGTCGCTGATCCTCTATGCCAGCTTGAGGCACGTGTGGAGTGACTCATGGGTGAGCCTGCCCCTCCTATGCAGCCCCCAGCACAGCCACCCTCTGGGCTGTGAAGGTGCAGTGGTGACTGCCCATGGGTGGGCATCTCAGTTCCACTGTTGCCATCTGTGGGCTCATGGGCTTGCGATTTCCAAACATCCTTCCCCGACAATGGTGTTCACCCACCACATGTGTCATATTCCGCCCCTGTATGCGTCTTGTTTTTCTTGTCTGTTTACATCCCCAACCTACCTCCCCAAATATACCTACTTCTCCTACCCCACATTCCACTCTCACCTGAAAAAAAAGGGCAATCTGCTCCCACAAAAAAATGATGCCCCATACCATACATAGCTGCCCATTTTGCACACATGTCCACTGGACACATAAACTGATATTTAATTGGCAGTACAACATACTTTGTTGTCCTCACCCCCTCTCTCAGGGGTAGAAGGTTTCAAATTTCCCTCCAAATTTCTAGCATATGCACAGCTGTTGCTGTTAAAAAAATGGGCAGCTGTGGACCTTCCCTACACCCGTCCTGCACATCCCTAGCTGTTTTCCCTACTGTCTTTCCATATTTGTGCCCCTTTTTCACCACTTTCCTACCTCCCTATGTTCTTTTCTTTCAAAGAAATGAGTGTGAGGGTTAATGGGAGTAAGCACTTTTAAGCAGTAGTTAGCGGGTTTGCGCATGTGCACTTAGCTAAGTATTGCTAAGCTTCACGCAAACCCACGCAAATTCACTTACAACTGCTTAAAAGTGCCTTAGTCACCCTGCATGTGAGGGCCCTTGTTCTGCTCAGCAGCAAAATAAAACACCACTGTCAGTCTCGAACCCCAGACCATGGACACACTAGACTACATGAAGTACCACTAAGCCACGGTAGATATACAGTAGGTTGTTGCTGAAATATATATATATCATGCATCAGAATGAGTGAATGTAAATGAAAGATAGGAATGCCATAACACAAAACCTCTTCTGTGGAACTTTACCAGCAGTTGTTGTGGAATTGCATTACATGACTGTGATAACAAAACCAGACATTCTAGCAGTAAATAATATTACAGCAGCACTTTACAACCCCCACACAGTATCATAGCAGGACAATCCCCACCCAAACGTAAAAAAATCCTGTGTGTTCAGGGTCCAGCAAGGATGTAGGTAGGTATACTCAGTACTGGAATTGTCCAGTTTTCATGAGCATCCTGTGCTAATGTCAACAATAAAAAAACACCAACTGTGCAGAAGTGAGTACATTAATATTCACAGTATAGCAGTTCACAAACAGTTCATGTGCCAAATTAATACATCTCAATAACTATGTATGTATGGTAGCTAAATGTATAAGTAGAAAAGAAACTACATACTCCCATGTATCTTATGTTAGCATTTGTAGGGGTGAGTACAATTCTACACTGACATCTGTGTACTACAAGTGGCAATATTCAGGTCTGAGTACAACATTCAAATCACTGGCTACACCCCTAGCATCAGATATAAGAAGTATACTGACCTTCTGACTTACACAACGGTGTCCACAGCAAACAAGCATGGGCCCCACTTTGGAAAGCTGAAAGGGCTATGCCTACCTGACCTAGCAATTTATAGCATTGGGTTGCTATGACAGTGAGTACTGCAATTACCACACAGCAGGCTGCATGCAATTACCAAATGGTGCCCACCAATTGGTGCAGAGGCCATCACATGCGCATGTGCAGATACCTATAAGAGCAGGCTGTACTTGCTATCCACACATTCAATCATTTCATTGCAGCCATGGAGAGAGAAAGAGAGCAAGAGAGAGAGAGACACACACAGAGACACAGACAGACAGACACCGACTACAGCAACAGCAACAGCAAAAATAAATTAAGATATTAAAAAATATATATATTAAAAAAAATTAAGATATAAATAAAAATAAAAAAAAATTACAGAACACACGGAACTGATAAATACAAATGCATACAAAGGAAAGGTATGTAACAGATATGTATTTACTGGCATGCAGTAGATGTTTTTGAAGAGTACTCATACTTTGAATCATCTTTATGTGGCAGCAGTACGTATCTATGCACAGATGCCCTACACAACTACTGCCATGGAAAAATCAGTGTGTAGCTGTGTGCAGTGGGACATGACTGTGACATATGTAGTTCAGCATTAAATGTCAAACATCGGATCCATGTTATCTGTGTTCTGTACAGTAGTGTGTACAATGGCTGTTTGGGGGAGTAGCGCATACAGTTATATAAACATGGATGTGACAGAGTAACAAATGCATGATAGTCATATTAATGTGTAGCTTAGCATTGGCAACAGCTGTACCAGGCTAGTATGCTAATCTAGCATTTGCAGCTATATATATATATATATATATATATATATATATATATATATACCCTGTGACACCTCTTCATGTTGCAGCAAGGCCCAACAAGTCAGCCGTGAGGTCCACGGACTTACAACAGTGTGGACCTTGTGTGTTTATGGCACACACATACAGAGAGATCTGTCTGTGTCAGATATATTAGCATCTGTACATGTGCATACAGCAAGGGACATACTGCAACTGTTTGTGAAGGGTGGACATACATATGTTGGTGAAGGTTGTTATGTGCATATTTCTATGTAGGTTGTAGTGTGTGGCAAACAAGACAGCATACAGTGCTAGTATATGACATGTGGTGGTTAAATGCTGTGGGTATGATTTGTCAGGTTTACAGTGTTGCAGCCAGTGAGGCCAGCTAAAGCTACATGGGCTGAGAACACCTTCAATGCATTCCGCACAACACTGTGAAATATTATTACATAACAGTATACCTCACAACCTTCGCATAATTGATATTCCCACCATGAAAGGTGGACTGTATATGTGCCTATATGTATATCTATATGTACACCAATGGATGTTTATATGTATGTGTGTATATGTATATATATATATATATATATATATATATATATATATATATATATATAGATATATAGATATATATATATATATATATATATATATATATATATATATATATATATATATATATAGAGAGAGAGAGAGAGAGAGAGAGACAGGGTCATATTTACTGCAACAGATGCCTGGTGACAAAGCCATGGACTCAAGCTCAATGTTGCAACTGCATTGGCATCCCTTCTGGCAAAACCTCTGTACCCATGAACTACCACATAGGTGGTAGTCTACTTAACACCAAAAGTGTGATAAGAGACCATGGGGCACAGGTGGACAGTAGTCTCCCCTTTGATAATCACAGTGCCACACTAGTCATGTAATCTGTCTATGTGGCACACCTCATCACAAAAGGTGAGTCATCCAGGGAAATATAGGTCAGTGTTCCTCTCTACCCATCACACATAAAACCCATTATAGAGTACAATGCCCCATGTGGTATGTACCTCACAAGACATCTACAGCAACTGGAAAGGCCACTGACATACCTCACAAAGAGTAATACCGGCCTCAAACAAATGCCCTATGCAGACCATCTCACAAAACCACAGCTAGAGCTGTGTTGCATACCACCTACCCAGAGGTGACCTCTGCCTAACATACCAAGCTATGTCAAACCCAGAGCTGTTGGATATGCTCCATGTAAACAGATCACAATCCCTATGAGCTACACGCTCTAGGGACCTAAACCTTGTCACCTCAATAGACAGAACATGCTGGAGGGATAGATTCCTATCTCAGAGACATCCCATACTCTGGAACAAACCACCTATCAATAGCAAACCAAGCTCCTCATTAGTAGTCGTCATGAATAATCCTGATGATTGAATGGGAGATAGGAAATACACACCTGGAATCACCTCTGTGGCTCTGCTGGATAGGGTGATGTGAAATTAGATTACATGTGTGTCAAAGGCCAGGGTAGAGTATGGCTGGGCTTCTATAGGCCCTAGGGTCAATAGCCTATTACCTACCTATGAACCGATACACACCCACATGTACTTGTTGCAATAATTGCTATGTGAGGTTGACTGAGTGTGATGATGAATGTGTTGGTGAATGTGTCGAGGTTCTATAAATGTGTGATAGCTTAGTGGGAAACTGTTTCCATCATGCTATTTTGTGTCCTAGCTCTGATCCCAGCAAAAGATGTGTATGCTATTGCTAGGCAGAAAAAGCAGTATGGCATATGGTCTGACGTAGTCCCTTGGTGTGGACTGGGGTGTGCCATTGTAGGCTAAAGCAGTACATGTATGCTTATTGATTGGTATTGCTGGTGAATCCAAATCCCGTATGAACTGTAGTGCTACCTGAAGCTGTATGCCTAAACAGCACAGTATGGTATATGTCCACATTGCTTGGAAACACTGTTATGTGTGTTCCCTGTAGTCCTCACAGATTACATACCTCAGGAATAATGTTTTGTAAGTACTGACACACAGTACTGTAAGGTACACAGGTAAAGCTCATCTGGTATAACCCAAAAACAAGGAAGACGAGGTCCAGCCAAGTTTATTCACAACGTACAATACACCATTGACCTAGGTTTCATCCGAATACTCAGACTTCTTCAGAATGCCACAATACTGCTACAAACCACTTAAATAGATGGTACAATCAATTAATGAATTAATTAACAATTTCAATTAAAACACTTAAAAAACAACCAGTGTAAGTGCAAATGAGATTAATATAGCATATAGAAATATTGATCTCTGTTTGGAGGATATGTTATATCAGGGTGAAGTATCTGAAATTGAGTATGACTATATGGTAAATGCTTATCCTGTGGTTAGTGGTATTTTCGGTATACCCAAAATACATAAAGGACTGAATAATGTGCAGTTCAGACCCATTGTTGATGGTAAAAGAAGCAAAGTATGTTTCATAAGTCAATTTCTGGATCACCACTTGAAAATGGGTATAAGTAGTTTTCCCCATATTACTAAGGACTCTTGGAATTTTTTGGAAAGACTGAAGGCATTTAAGTTCAAAGATGATTTTTGTTTCCTAACCATAGATGTATGTAATTTATTTACTGTCATACCACACAACATAGGTTTAATGTGGTTGGAGGAACAATTGTTGGAAACTGGTATGTATGAGCAGGATAGAATTAACGTTCTTGTCAAACTTATGGAAGTCGTATTGAAAAATATTTTTTTTATTTTTTGAAGGACATTACTTTAAACAACAAACTGGGGTGGCAATGGGGGCCACCTGTGCCCCTATTTATGCCAATTATATTATGGCATATTGGGAGGAACATTATATTTTCCCCAGTGAGTTTCACAAGCACATTAGACTATATTCATGCTTTTTGGATTATATTTTCATCATTTGGGAAGGTGATGTGAATATATTAGAAGCCTTTATTAAATACATTAACAGTACAGTATGGTTTTTGAGATTCACACATGAGTTAAACTTTGAGACCACCACTTATTTGGACATTAGGTTAACTTACGACAGGGTTAGTGGTTCAATCAAATCCAATATATACAGGAAACTAACCTTTTTGAATTCCTATCTTCATTACAATAGTTGGCACCCTAGCCACCAGAAAAAGGCCATTGTGAAGGGCCAAATGGTTAGGGCTGCCAGGATGGTTAGTGACGATAGGGAATTTGTGGATGAGTTAAATTTTATGATTTCATTATTTTTGAACAGAGGGTATCCTGAAAAATTATGTCTGGATTTGTGTCAGGAAATAACACATAAAAGGGAAATAGGTGTGTTCCAAGCTATTTTAAATTCTGATAATAATTTGAATAATCCTGTAGGAAATTCTTTGGTAAGGTCAACTTTTTTGGCAAAGTCATCCTTATTGTTTATTTCTACATATAATGGTGACTCTGATGAGATTAGGAAAATAATTAATAGGAATGGGGGTATTTTGAAGCTGGATAAAGATTTGGCCCCCCAATTTGAAAGTAAATTGAGTTATGTATAAAAGAAAGATTTATCATTTAAAGATATGTTTGAAATGAATATATGGGGAAGGGGGCTTACATGTAATAGACCAATAGGCAATTTTAAATGTGGAAGGTGTTCCACGTGTCCCTATATTTTTATTACTGGTAACAGCCTCGTGATCAATCATTGTTATATTTCTATATCGGGTCACTTTGATTTTTACACCAAAATTGTGGTTTATCTTGCTTTATGTCAAGATTGTAATGCCTTTTATGTAGGAAAAACAAGTAGGTATTTTAGGGAAAGGATAAGGGAGCACCTGTTGGATGTTAGACATCTTAAAAACACTAATGCTCTTGCCAGGCATTTGGTTGACCATTCTGATCACAGTTTTAAATTCTGTATATTGAAACAGATAATGGTAGATTCTGCACTAGTTGTTAAACTGCTTTGAAATTCCTTTAAGTGTTAATTAGCTTGGGGGGGGGGTTTCTGATAACATTAAAACCTGTGTTGGTTACATTTCTTGTAATCATTTTAAATCGAGTTGCTTGCTACTGAGATTTGTCTGCATACATCAACTGGACATAAGCTGATTTAAGTATATTTTCTAAATTTTATTGTGGTTTTATAATTTGGACTGATTCCTCAGATCTAGCTCTGTTGAAACTGTCTTGTGTGTGTCTCTGAAGCTCTGCACTAGTTGTTAAACTGCTTTGAAATTCCTTTAAGTGTTGATTAGCTTGGGGGTTTCTGATAACATTAAAACCTGTGTTGGTTATATTTCTTGTAATCATTTTAAATTGAGTTGCTTGCTACTGAGATTTGTTTGCATACATCAACTGGACATAAGCTGATTTAAGTATATTTTCTGCATTTTATTGTGGTTTTATAATTTGGACTGATTCCTCAGATCTAGCTCTGTTGAAACTGTCTTGTGTGTGTCTCTGAAGCTCTGCACTAGCTGTTAAACTGCTTTGAAATTCCTTTAAGTGTTAATTAGCTTGGGGGGTTTCTGATAACATTAAAACCTGTGTTTGTTACATTTCTTGTAATCATTTTAAATTGAGTTGCTTGCTACTGAAATTTGTCTGCCTACATCAACTGGACATAAGCTGATTTAAGTATATTTTCTGCATTTTATTGTGGTTTTATAATTTGGACTGATTCCTCAGATATAGCTCTGTTGAAACTGTCTTGTGTGTGTCTCTGAAGCTCTGCACTAGTTGTTAAACTGCTTTGAAATTCCTTTAAGTGTTAAATAGCTTGGGGGGTTACTGATAACATTAAAACCTGTGTTGGTTACATTTCTTGTAATCATTTTAAATCAAGTTGCTTGCTACTGAGATTTGTCTGCATACATCAACTGGACATAAGCTGATTTAAGTATAATTTCTGCATTTTATTGTGGTTTTATAATTTGGACTGATTCCTCAGATCTAGCTCTGTTGAAACTGTCTTGTGTGTGTCTCTGAAGCTCTGCACTAGTTGTTAAACTGCTTTGAAATTCCTTTAAGTGTTAATTAGCTTGGGGGGTTTCTGATAACATTAAAACCTGTGTTGGTTACATTTCTTGTAATCATTTTAAATCGAGTTGCTTGCTACTGAGATTTGTCTGCATACATCAACTGGACATAAGCTGATTTAAGTATATTTTCTGCATTTTATTGTGGTTTTATAATTTGGACTGATTCCTCAGATCTAGCTCTGTTGAAACTGTCTTGTGTGTCTCTCTGAAGCTCTGCACTAGTTGTTAAACTGCTTTGAAATTCCTTTAAGTGTTAATTAGCTTGGGGTGTTTCTGATAACATTAAAACCTGTGTTGGTTACATTTCTTGTAATCATTTTAAATCGAGTTGCTTGCTACTGAGATTTGTCTGCATACATCAACTGGACATAAGCTGATTTAAGTATATTTTCTGCATTTTATTGTGGTTTTATAATTTGGACTGATTCCTCAGATCTAGCTCTGTTGAAACTGTCTTGTGTGTGTCTTTGAAGCTCTGCACTAGTTGTTAAACTGCTTTGAAATTCCTTTAAGTGTTAATTAGCTTGGGGGGTTCTGATAACATTAAAACCTGTGTTGGTTACATTTCTTGTAATCATTTTAAATCGAGTTGCTTGCTACTGAGATTTGTCTGCATACATCAACTGGACATAAGCTGATTTAAGTATATTTTCTGCATTTTATTGTGGTTTTATAATTTGGACTGATTCCTCAGATCTAGCTCTGTTGAAACTGTCTTGTGTGTGTCTCTGAAGCTCTGCACTAGTTGTTAAACTGCTTTGAAATTCCTTTAAGTGTTAATTAGCTTGGGGGTTTCTGATAACATTAAAACCTGTGTTGGTTACATTTCTTGTAATCATTTTAAATCGAGTTGCTTGCTACTGAGATTTGTCTGCATACATCAACTGGACATAAGCTGATTTAAGTATATTTTCTGCATTTTATTGTGGTTTTATAATTTGGACTGATTCCTCAGATCTAGCTCTGTTGAAACTGTCTTGTGTGTGTCTCTGAAGCTCTGCACTAGTTGTTAAACTGCTTTGAAATTCCTTTAAGTATTAATTAGCTTAGGGGGTTTCTGATAACATTAAAACCTGTGTTGGTTACATTTCTTGTAATCATTTTAAATCGAGTTGCTTGCTACTGAGATTTGTCTGCATACATCAACTGGACATAAGCTGATTTAAGTATATTTTCTGCATTTTATTGTGGTTTTATAATTTGGACTGATTCCTCAGATCTAGCTCTGTTGAAACTGTCTTGTGTGTGTCTCTGAAGCTCTGCACTAGTTGTTAAACTGCTTTGAAATTCCTTTAAGTGTTAATTAGCTTGGGGGGTTTCTGATAACATTAAAACTGTGTTGGTTACATTTCTTGTAATCATTTTAAATCGAGTTGCTTGCTACTGAGATTTGTCTGCATACATCAACTGGACATAAGCTGATTTAAGTATATTTTCTGCATTTTATTGTGGTTTTATAATTTGGACTGATTCCTCAGATCTAGCTCTGTTGAAACTGTCTTGTTTGTGTCTCTGAAGCTCTGCACTAGTTGTTAAACTGCTTTGAAATTCCTTTAAGTGTTAATTAGCTTGGGGGGTTTCTGATAACATTAAAACCTGTGTTGGTTACATTTCTTGTAATCATTTTAAATCAAGTTGCTTGCTACTGAGATTTGTCTGCATACATCAACTGGACATAAGCTGATTTAAGTATATTTTCTGCATTTTATTGTGGTTTTATAATTTGGACTGATTCCTCAGATCTAGCTCTGTTGAAACTGTCTTTTGTGTGTCTCTGAAGCTCTGCACTAGTTGTTAAACTGCTTTGAAATTCCTTTAAGTGTTAATTAGCTTGGGGGGTTTCTGATAACATTAAAACCTGTGTTGGTTACATTTCTTGTAATCATTTTAAATCGAGTTGCTTGCTGCTGAGATTTGTCTGCATACATCAACTGGACATAAGCTGATTTAAGTATATTTTCTGCATTTTATTGTGGTTTTATAATTTGGACTGATTCCTCAGATCTAGCTCTGTTGAAACTGTCTTGTGTGTGTCTCTGAAGCTCTGCACTAGTTGTTAAACTGCTTTGAAATTCCTTTAAGTGTTAATTAGCTTGGGGGGTTTCTGATAACATTAAAACCTGTGTTGGCTACATTTCTTGTAATCATTTTAAATTAAGTTGCTTGCTGCTGAGATTTGTCTGCATACATCAACTTGACATAAGCTGATTTAAGTATATTTTCTGCATTTTATTGTGTTTTTTTAATTTGGACTGATTCCTCAGATCTAGCTCTGTTGAAACTGTATTGTGTGTGTCTCTGAAGCTCTGCACTAGTTGTTAAACTGCTTTGAAATTCCTTTAAGTGTTAATTAGCTTGGGGGGTTTCTGATAACATTAAAACCTGTGTTGATTACATTTCTTGTAATCATTTTAAATCGAGTTGCTTGCTACTGAAATTTGTCTGCATACATCAACTGGACATAAGCTGATTTAAGTATATTTTCTGCATTTTATTGTGGTTTTATAATTTGGACTGATTCCTCAGATCTAGCTCTGTTGAAACTGTCTTCCCCACCCCCGCTCCCTATTCTTGGTTGTAGTTTAAATTTGGTGGCTTTTGCAGTGCCCGCCCCACTGTAGATTTGATCTAGGACACTCCCCCAGTCCCATCTCTTTACCGCATTTTATCTAATAAACCCTTTCTGCACTTGCTTTTAGTCCTTTTTAATTTAATTACATTTTTTTCAAACTGTGTGTGGACTAATATTGCTACATTCTCAAGTGTGCCAGCTTGCACTGCATGTTAATTGTTTTTACTACTGTTTTTGCTACTTTTCTGAAAAAAAAAATATCTGCTTTTACTGTATTTGTGTTTCTTCCTAATTTATTTTGCTTTTGCGTTATCTTAAAAGTACTCAGTTGTATTTATTACTTCTTGGTGCAACTCATTCTAAGCCTTTTAGTTTAAGCACTTGGGCTTCAGACCAGTTGTTTTACATTAAGAAGGTTTGTGGTTTGCACTGTAGTGGCAGGCCAGGTAGCTTACATCCTTCTAAGCTGGGAACTGCTGATTGAGGGCTCAGTGTCAGTTATTCTAAAAGTGTATTAATTCTGGTTTAAGCACTTGGGCTTCAGGCCAGTTATTTTACATTAAAAGGGTTTGTGGTCTGCACTCTTGTGGGAGGAGAGGCTGCACTCTGCCCTTCTGAGCTGGGAATTTCTGGTTAAAGGCTTATAGTGCCTGCATATTTGAACTGCTTCTTACTGAAATTGGTACACCTTGTTTGCTGTAGCGTAGACTAGATCCTGGCCTGCTGAATCTAGCTTTGTTTGTATAACTTGAGCACTAATCCAGGCATTCTTCAAAGTATTCAATTGTATTTATTACTGCTTGGTAGTAACTTGATTAAAGTGTAGCTATAATTCTAAGTCTTTTGGATTAAGCACTTGGGCTTCAGACCAGTTGTTTTACATTAGGAAGGTTTGTGGCCTGCACTGTGGTGGCAGGACAGGTGGCTTACATCCTTCTAAGTTGGGAACTGCTGATTGAGGGCTCAGTGTCTGTTATTGTAAACGTGTATTAGTTCTGGTTTAAGCACTTGGGCTTCAGGCCAGTTATTTTACATTAAGAAGGTTAGTGGTCTGCGCTCTTGTGGGAGGAGAGGCTGGACTCTGCCCTTCTGAGCTGGGAATTTCTGGTTAAAGGCTTTTAGTGCCTGCATATTTCAACTGTTTCTTACTGAAATTAGTACACCTTGTTTGCTGTAGCATAGACTAGATCCAGGCCTGCTGAATCTAGCTCTGTTTGTATGCATGTTGTTTGTTTGCTTGTTATTTCCCTGAAACGCTAATACCACCTAAAACGCGGCTTTTCAGTGCTTCTGTGGATCCCTAGTGATATTTGCATTGCTTACTGTACTCATTTCCTTGTTTCACTTAAAAGAAAGTTACTGTTTGTCATTTTTGCATTTAAGTTACCTGTAACACATTGCATTTAAGTTACCTGGCACTTGCTCACTAAAGGCACTTGCTCACTAAAGCAATTATATAAGCCAGCACTAAAGAATTAAAAGCACTACACTCTCACAAAGTCCTCTTGAGTACCTTGTTCCCCATTGGCCCTTTTTTTTTCAATTATAAAGGAATTCCCAATACTATTCTTGCATGTCCAAAGGTCAGTTGTCAATCTTCTCTCTGGTCCAGCTGGTGAAACTGGGAATCTTGAGGCAATGTTACAACTGCCTCATGTACACAGACAACCCTCTCCTCCTCCCAATAAATTCCAACACATGTGAGAGATGCATCCATATAGCCAAACTGGAGGCTAAGCTCTCTCAACTCAGTACTGGCGTAACCAGTCAGGAGGAGAAGGAAACCACACTCAGTACAATTCCAGTCTCACATAGACCTACCACGACAGCAGACCAAACACATAAACACACAAAAACATACTCGGAGGCTCTAAATAAAAATCTGCCTAAGCAGCAGAGACCTCCAAAGCAGACACCCAAGCAACCGCTACCCCAAAACAAAACACATGCAACACATAGCTCACAAAGCCAGTGTGCCGAACAGTCACAGCCCTTAAGGCTAAACAACACACCTGATACACTTGTAATAGGTGACTCTATCATCAGGCACACTGACGTCCCGCTCACCAGGCTGAACAAGGAGAAGGTCACAGTGAGCTGCCTGTCAGGTGCTAGGATCCGCCACATAACACAAGCACTCAGGTCACTCCAAGGCAAGTACAAATATGACTCAGTCATTGTCCATGCTGGTGTGAATGACCTGAGACGTACCTCCCTGGTCTACATGAAAAGAGACATAGTGGAGCTCTCTGAGCATGTGGCCCAGGCCGGTATGACCCTGACCTTGAATAGCATCTTACCCTCACCAAGAATGATGCCACAATATGAAGACAAGATGATCAATTTCAACAATTGGCTTAATTATTGGTGTCATTCAAAGGGGATACAATGTCTGTCAGCCTGGGATGACATGCTCGACAAGCCATGATGCTTCGCTAGGGACGGCCTGCACCTGTCACCCCTGGGCTTTCGGATATTGGCAAAGGCTCTTGCTACCCCCATAGTGCCTTTTTTAGGCAAGGCTCAAAAGACAAACCCACCTCCATAGGTATCACAAGGGATAAGAAACTAAGAGTAATGCTACTCAATGCCAGAAGTCTAAACCTCAAGATGCATGCACTCAAAACTCTCCTTAGCATGGAGAAAATCGATATCTGTGCAGTAACAGAAACCTGGTTCAAGGCTCCCGAGAGTACCCCAGCACTACCAGGTTATACCTCACACCATGCTTTTCTGCCCCAAAACTTGGACCGACCCACAAAAGGACGGGGAGTATCAATATTCGTCAAACATACCCACACCTCCAGGTTGGTGGCACAGCACGAAGCATCAGAGACTATCCATGTGCAACTAACAGTGGGTAAAACTGCCTTCCAGTTTATAGCCTGCTACAGACCACCCTCCCTAACCCAGGAACCCCACTCGGCCTTCATGAGAACACTGGAAAATATGAAGGTCTCTCCAAACACCATTATATTGGGTGACTTCAACTAACCAAACATAGACTGGGAGCATTACTCTAGCTCCAACACCCTAGCCCAAAGGTTCCTAGAATTTATAAACTCAAATGCTATGGAACAACTTGTTACCATTCCCACAAGAGGGGAAAACATACTGGACCTGATCATCACCAACATGGGGACTCTATGCTCCAGACCAGAAGTGTATCCCTCACTGGTAAGATCAGACCATAAACTAATCTCACTGGATGTTCACATCCCGACACCACCCCCTGCCCAGAAAACCACAGTGAAAAACTTCTCTAAAGCAAATTTCACACTCCTCAAAACTGAGGTGGAATCCTTCAAAGCCCCCGGGCCTGTGGAAAATATGTCCCAGACCGCAGAATCCTTTATAAAAGCATTCTATGAACACCTTCAGGAATGCATGGATCATGCGATCCCAAATAAATCCAAGACCCAATCCTCCAAAGGCAGACATCCTGTCTGGTGGACCCCAGCCATAAACAAGCTATACAATAGAAGGAGGAAGCTACTAAATGATAGAGCAAAATTCCAAAAAGGGAAGGCATCTCTGATCAGTATTAGCAAAAAACTATGGGCACTCATAAAATCGTCTAAGGCCAGCTTCGAGTGAAAAATTGCACAGGACACTAAGGATAATCACAAGGCTTTCTTTAGTTATGTTAGGAACATGGGTGGTAATTCCCAGATATGCTCAGAATTAGTCCAAAATGACAAAAAATACACCAAACCCACAGACATTGCCAACATCCTAGCTGACAGGTTCAGCGCAAACTTCTCTCCCCCCTCCCCACCAAAAGGGCAAATATCTATTCCAGCAGAGTGCTGCCCCCCTGACATCTCGGATGCTCAGGTAAGAGCCACCCTCTCCAAAGCAAAAAACACAGCATCAATGGGACCAGACGGTGTCCCAGGCTGCATCCTACATGAACTCCAAGAAGAGCTAAACCCAAACATAAAACTACTGTTCAATCTCAGCCTTACTACAGGATATGTACCCAAAGAGTGGCATACAGCAACTGTGGTCCCTCTCCACAAAGGTGGTGCCTCAATGGATCCTGGAAACTATCGCCCCATAGCCTGACTAGCTTGGTCTGCAAAGCTATGGAAAGGATAATCATGGACCTCATAAATAAAGATATTGGGGACCTACAGACACTGGATCCTACCCAGTTCGGCTTTGTTAAGGGCAGATCCTGCCTCTTAAACCTGGTTGATTTCTTTGAAACAGTCACCAAGGCCATTAACGAGGGGAAGGTGGTCCACACAGCCTACCTGGACCTCGCAAAAGCCTTCGATACAATACCCCCACTCAGGCATTATAGATAAGCTCACCAGCTTAAATATAAACCCCTATGTCACTAGATGGGTTGCAAACTGGCTCAAGGACAGAACCCACATGGTTAGAATTGCTGGAGCCATGTCAGACTCCAAACCAGTTACAAGTTGCGTCCCACAAGGCTCAGTCCTGGGACCTCTCTTGTTCAGTATATATTTCTCGGAGGTACAGGCCAACACGGAAGGACTGTGGCTGACCAAGTTCACAGATGACTGCAAACTGGGTGCCATAATTGACTCTCCAGCCGACACAAGCATCCTCCAAAAGGGCCTCATAGAAACAGACAACTGGTGCCAGAGCCATGGCCTGAAGCTAAACACCAAAAAGTGTATAGTCATCCCCTTTGGCAAAAACAAAGTGCCCACAAATTACCACATAGGTGGTAATCCATTAAGTACAGAAGAAGTAATTAGGGACCTGGGGACCCAAGTTGATAGCAATCTCTCATTTGACAACCACGTGGCCAAAGTGGTTAGAAAAACATTTTATATAGCCCACCTAATCATGAAGGGATTCACATCTAGATCAGGGGAGGTCATTGTGCCTCTTTACTCATCCCTCATCAGGCCCATAATTGAGTACAATTCCCCTTTTGGGATGTACCTTACCAGACATCTGCAGCAACTGGAAAGACCCCAAAAGTACCTCACCAAGAGGATCAAAGGGCTCAAACAGATGCCATATGCTGCCCGGTTAAAGAAACTCCAGCTCTACTCAGTGGCATACCGCCTGTTCAGAGGTGATCTATTCCTGACGTATAAAGCCATGTCCAACCTGGAATTAATGGGCATGCTGCACCTCAGAAAATCCAAATCCTATCGAGCTACACACTCGAGAGACTTGAACCTCAGTACTGAAATAAATAGGACATGCTGGAGGGACAGATTCATAACCCAGAGGCTCCCTTCACTCTGGAATAAAATCCCCAGTCCAGGTTAGGCAGAGTCCCTCATTGACTCTCTTCAAGAGGAATCTTGATGAGTGGATGGGAGATCGTAGGTTTACACCGGGTATGACTTCTGTGTCACTGTTAGACAGAGGCACAGTATACTAACCTCAAAAAAAGGGCATAGCAAAATTAATTTAAAATGGGTGGCTTATAAATGCCCTAGGGCAGATGGCTTAGTATGAACCTACGAACCTACGAACAAGGTAGGATTACAGACATACATTTGGATATTTGTGAATTAAAATGGCAGCTTAGATTAAATGCACACAGTTATCCTGGATTAAATGAGTATAGTACTGTCAAGCCTATACTCAGGTTAAGGAACATTACATGTATTAAATAACATTATTTAGGTTTTAGTACTCACATATAAGTTTAATTCTATGTGAAGTTTTGCACTTTCAACAGTATTTTTGGTTTAAAATAAAAATAATAATATTTTTTCATTTAAATCAAATCATATATTTATTTAAATTTATAGATGTGAGTTTTTTAATTTAATTAATGTAATTTATTTTTATATTTATATTATGTATTGTAAGGTAGTCAAATGACTGACAACACTGGTTGTTTTTTAAGTGTTTTAATTGAAATTGTTAATTAATTCATTAATTGATTGTACCACCTATTTAAGTGGTTTGTAGCAGTATTGTGGCATTCTGAAGAAGTCTGAGTATTCGGACGAAACCTAGGTCAATGGTGTATTGTACGTTGTGAATAAACTTCTGTCGGCTGGACCTCGTCTTCCTTGTTTTTTGGTTATATTGGTTAAAGCTCATCTGGGTTGCCATACCTTTGTGTCTTGTATGTATGTGTGATGTGTGTGTGGGTATGCCTGTAACATGCCCTCGGTCATATGTGTGTTACAGGATATAAGTGTGTATCTAGCAACATGTATAGTCTAGTACAGCAGTATGCCACCTATACTAACGAATGTGAACATATGTTAGGCAGGGGTTTGCCACCAACAATTAGTGTGGTATACTGGTAATACTGTAACTGGACTTTACAATCATTGCAATGGATGACATATTTCTTTATGCATTAGCTTGATATATACCTCCTGTGGCTAGGTGGAGCATTGTGTTGCATACAGTGTGACATGTACTGTTGTATAGTCTTACATACTGGTTTTCCTTTGTTGCTTTGCAGAACATGGTTTGATATGTAGGGTGTGCCAGACACTGTCAGGCAGTTGTGGTATGAGCACTGATATGTGGTATTGAAAGTGTGTATCCTCTGACAGCCAATAGGTTGCTATATATGGCAGTTCAGTGATATCTGTACTTTAGAATGTTGTGTGCCACATGACTTGCTCACACATATTGTTTCATTGTCTTCCAGGGTCATGGCTCACCATTGTAATCCGACATATAGCCCAGCCGAGGATGAGCAGATCACAACCAGCCTGGTTCAGAAATACGCCCTGCTGTTCTCAAGAACCAGCCAGGACCAGCATGTGCAGACTGCACTGTGGCAAGATGCTGTCCATCGGGTAAATGACATAGGCATGCATAACCGGACATATGAACAGGTACGCCATCACTGCAGTGATTTACTTAGACATGCCAGGCAGCGTATGTCTGATGTCCGTAGACAACAGCTTGCCTAAGTTGGTAGGGTAGCCATCCACTCCCCCCTCACCAGAGTGGAGGAGCTGCTCCTCAGCCTGGTGGCTCCTGACCAACAACAACAGCAAACATGTATCATCATGGAGGCCGGAGCCACCCAGCGAGTTGACACGGAGCATGCTGGTAACATGGCATATATGTAGACTATTGTTACCTATATTGGTACATCTTGCATATGTGAGATGCGTACTGTGTAGTTAGAAAATGTGGAGCCTGGTGTTGTGCAATACTGATAATTTTGAACATAATCTATAGGCCTGTGACTGTCAACCGTTGTACTACTGTAAGATTGCAAAACCACAGTAGCAATGCCACAGTTGTTGCCACTGACAAACTGTCTCCTATCCTTGTAGGTCCCTCTGGTGTGATAGCAAGGCAGCAGACCCATGCTGGTGAGTGTGTTCTACATTTAATATTGCATGATATATATGCATGTCATAGGTGAGGTGTAGGACATGTACACGTAACACACCTACGCATAATGCATGCTGTGCATGTTTGCTGTGAGACAATGCACATCCCAGTAACCTGCGTAGCTGCCTCAAACACATGCAATACACAGAGCATCCCACACAATTTTGGCAAAATTGTCAGGGACATTGGATAGGCAGAGTCGATACACATGCACACTACATACACAACATTGTCATACGCAGTATACGTTAATATGCTACACATGGCGTATTCAGACACCCGCTGTAAGGTCACACTCTAGTATCCCAAATGTCATCCAAACAGCACACATAATATTCCTGAGGGGTAGGGGCCTATCCTGGGTCTGTGTGACACTCTGCAACACATAACACATTCATGTTAGGCAATGCTCCCTATTGGGCACCTTACAAATCCATGTAACAACTGGTTGTGAAATGGTGAATGTAGCCATAGTACTGCAGTTCAGGTACAGCATGCTAGGTGCCAGTCTGGCACACATTAGTAGCCTTGAGTGACCACATGATGCTGCATGATGATGGCTCATGGTACTACATCCCATCCAGTTACAGTAACCACAGTACTACACATAGAATTCATTGCAATGCACCTCACTGTTGTGTGTGTGTAAACATATGCACCTAGACACAATATGCATAGCAATCACTATTTGTACAAAGTGACACATATATGTCTTGCAATGCCATGGAGTGTATAGGTCACATGACAAACATTGGGTATGTGTGAAGTTTAATGTTGCAGTTGTATTGTAGCATGTCATGTCATGGCTGGCACTGGCATGTACACAATATGTCCTACACTCACCATAACCACTGTACAATGGCTATGTTGAGCAATGGTATTCCATCAGGTATACATGCACCACTCATCCTATGAGTATAAATAGCATGCATGTGCTAAACCTGTGTCCACAATTATCTGCTAAAGACATAGACGCTCTAATCAGAAATGGATATCTATGTGACACACAGATACACATGCAGCTATGGTATGTATACCTGTGAGTGATGCTGCACAGGACATTGCAGAGCTTTCAGTACTTGCACAGCAATGTTGTGTCCATGTACACATTGCATTCCAGGGTGAGGCCAATCACTGAACAACAACACACATGCATTAGAGCCATGTATACTGTTATTAGCAAGGGCTGTCTACACCCGAACTGCATGTTGTTGAGCAACACACGTCCTGCATGCTGACACGTGTGATATGACTGTTTGGCTTGTGATACTTTACCCTATAATCAACCACTATTGAGTATGTTCTTGATTGCTGGTGGTGTGTGTGCTTGTTTAAGTGAGGAGTGTATTTGTGTGCATGTGTGCATGTGTTCATGTGTGCATTTGTGCATGTGTTCATGTGTGCATGTGTGCATGTGTGCATTTTTCATGTGTGCATGTGTTCATGTGTTCATGTGTTCATGTGTGCATGTGTGCATGTGTGCATGTGTGCATGTGTTCTGACATCATGTATAGGTTGTAAAGTGTGTTTCCTGTCTTCCTCTCACAGGTGCTGAGGTTGGGCTGGTTCACTGCAGCAGGGAACCTGATGTCACTGAGCAAAATAGTGATGATGAGGATAGGTGTGTTGAGGCACAGGCATGTTTTCCAGGGTCTGTTGTTGGGCCACCAATCGACAGACTACAAGTTTCCACCCCATCCATGCACACAGTCATACTGCCAATACATCCATCACCAATGCCCTTAGCTGAGGGACAGTGTACAGTTGGCATTGGCCAGAACAGTGTGGTATCTATGGCACATGCATCCCGACACAGCAACCATACCCAGATGTCTGGAAGGGTACCACATAGGCAGATGTCCAGGGGTTCTCATCAGAGCACTGCTGCTCATCATGTCCCTGGCAGACGTGCCACAGGTCTTACAACCTCACGCATGTTCCAGGCTGCCATGGAGGCACAGGCATGTATGGAACGGTACACCAGACAGGGACTAAGGGCACAGAGGGCACATAACACTGCTGCAATTGACAGTATCCGTGACCTAGCAGGTGCCATCCGTAATTACACTGAGGTCACTGATAGACGTTGGGGTGAGACATTAGATGTCCTCCGCAATGTCACGTCCATGTGTTAGGACAGTGCAGGATGGTTGAGACATCAACGTGGATGTATGCCAGCAACATCAGCAGCTGGCAGTTGCCATGGACGTCCCTCAAGCCACAGCTGCTATCATAGTGCCAGTACCAGCCCCAACAATGTTGGGGGTGGGCTGTTCATAGACTGTCCTAGAAGACCATGTGCTCTGGACAGTCCCAGCAGGGACCTGGGTCCAGTGTACATCTGTCCACCTCTGAGGATAGTACCCAGTCTGGCTTAGTACCTGATACTGTCAGTAGCACACCTACCAGGCACAGGTACCATGTCCATGGCCAGAGATGATGATCTGTAAAGCCTGGCAGGTACAGTCTGTGGCTGTCCCACAAATCCCCATATATGGCAGCCACATGGTGGAACTGTGTACATGCAGACACACACACACACACACACACACACACACACACACACACACACACACACACACACACATAAAACAGACACCTGGGGCTAACACATACCCGCACACATTACATCAACATTAGCACATAGCAGTACTCTTGACCCTCACACACACACACACACACACACACACACACACACACACACACACACACACACACACATACATGTCGATTGTATGGCTCAATGTAGGCCTCTGGCAAACCAACACACCCGGTGCATATGATGAAACCTGTGTCACCTCCTGTCATCTGTAACATTGATGCAGGAACAGGCTACCATGGTGCTGATGCACAGGGTGACTTTATAGCAGCATAGCAATGCTAGCATGTTGTCAGCAGTAGAGTGTAATGATATCGTTGAAGGTGTAGCTGAGCAGGCATGATGCATTAAAGCTATGATTGTCAATGTAGTATTGTTTACACCAGTGTTAGTTCCAATAGTGTATTGTCCACCCACATGCCACTTGGCTGATGTGTGTAGTATTGGCAGCATGTATTAGAGAGTGGACAGTATGTGTGGGATGTGTGTAGCACAGATTTGCAGGTGTACATTTGTGAACATGGTGGAGGTGCACTGTCTGCATGTACGTGCATAGTGGACACATGGACAGAGTGACATGCCCTGTGTTACACAGTAACACTCCATAGTTTCTATTGGTGGCCAGTATGCATTGTACTACACACATTTTGGAACTTGAGTACACATGTGTGTATGACATGGTTTGACACTGTGCTGTGGGTGATACTGTTACTATCTGTCATTCTTTTGCATTCTGTTAGTATACATAACCTCAACAGCCTGTGTTGTACATGAGTAATTCTCCCACTCAGTATTTGCTAGTTGTAATCTCCTCATATAATGGTGTTTGATAGGACCTTTGTATTTTCCACTGTTCTCAGGAATACTGAGTGAGGTTCCTGAGACAAGGTAGGTGATCTGTAGCAGGCTACAATCTGATAAGCGGCTTTGCCCAAGTTTAGTTGCACTTGCATGGTCTCCAAGGCCTCATGCTGTACCACTAACCAGAAGGTGTGGGTATCCATAAGGTAAATGGATACACCCCTTCCTTTGTTATTTCACTCGTGGTTTTGGGTCCGAAGATCAGAGGGAATGTGAGTGTTCTATGTGGAGCATGTCGAACAGCTCTGTGTTTGACATAGCTTTGTATGTTAGGCAGAGAACACCTCTGAGTAGGCGATATGCAAGGGAGTATGGCTGGAGCATTTTGAGATGGTCTGTGTATGGCATGTATTTCAGGCCGATAATGCTCTTTGTGAGGTATTGCTGCAGGCTTTCCAGTTGTTGTAGTTGTCTTGTGAGGTACATAGCAAAAGGGGTGTTGTACTCTACTATGGTTCTAGTGAGTGATAAGTAGAGGGGAACAATGTCCTCTTCTATTCTGCATGAGACACCTTTTGTGATGAGGTGTGCCACATAGGAGGATTTCCTGACTACTGTGGGGATGTGATTATCACAGTTGTGTCCACTGTCCACCTGTGTTCCGCGGTCTCTTGTCACACTTTCAGTGTTAAGTATACTACCACCTATGTTGTAGTTTATGGCTACAGAGTTTTTAACAAAGGGGATGACAATACACTTTTTGGTATTGAGCTTGAGCCCATGGCTTTGACAACAGCCATCTGTCTCAGTGAGGCCCTTTTGTAGGATGTCCACATCTTTAGTGTTTACAATTATGGCTCCTAGTTTGCAGTCATCTGGAAACTTCAGTAGCCACAGACCTTCCATGTTACAGTTTACATCAGGGAAGTAGATACTAAACAGGACAAGACCCAGGACTGGAGCCTGTGGTACTGCACTCGTCACTGGTCCAAAGTCATACATGGATTCTGCTACTTTCACAGTGTGTGTTCTGTCAGTAAGCCTGTCTGCAACACATCTTGTGACATAGCAATTTATACCTCGTTTAGTGGGTTTATCTATATTTACAGAGTGTGGGGTAGTGTTGTAAGCCATGGCAGGATCTACATAGGCTGTGCAAACCACCTTACCCATGTCTACAGTTCTGGTGACTGCTTCAATGTCATCTATCAGCTTTAGGAGACATGATCTGCATTTTACAAACCCAACATGGTTGTGGTCCAGAGTTTGGGGATTACAAATGTATATTTTTATAAGTTGTATGATGATACATTCCATGACCTTGAAGGGCAGGCTCATCAGGTTAATGGGGCGCTAGTTCCTGGGGTCTGTGCTGTCTCCACCCTTGTGTAGTGGGATAACTGTCACTGTGCACCATTCAGCTGGCACAAAGCTTGAGGTGTGGCTATGACTGAACATGGTACGTCGGTGTGGTGCCTGTTCATTCTGTGGTTTGTGTAGAACACAGCCTGGGAAGTTATCTGGTCCCATGGCTGCTGTGATACTGGTTATGGAGAGTGTTTTTTACCTGTGCAGCCGTGATGACAGCAACTTTGCAGTCTTCCATTATAGTGATGTGCTCTTTCATGGGTGAGAGGGGGGTAAAGTTAACACTGATCCTATCTGCCAGGATGTTGGCAATATCAGTTGGGTCTGTATATTTAGTGCCATTGAGCTGTAACTCAGAACAGATCTGAGTGTTGCCATGACATGGACCTGTCTGTTGTGCAGAGATCTCCTGAGTAGACAGTATGCAACAGAGTACAGATTGGGTTAAATTCAGTCTTGTTACATGGGGCAACTGTTTGAGGCCAGTAATCCTCTTGTTGAGGTACTTCAGTGATCTTTCCAGCTGCTGACGGTGCCTAGTCAGATTCATCGCAGATGTGTTGTGGTAGTCCCTGATGGGACTCATGACTGATGAGTAGAGGAAACTCCTTTGACCTGCATGCACAGACCTTGGCAGGTTGTGTGAACACATTTCATGATTTTCTGACCACTTTGTGAATGTGTTTCTGAAAGTAGAGATTACTAACCACATTTGTCCATAGATCCCTTATTATCATCTCCATATTTAGCCTAAGTGTGTGAGCATGCCCAGCACGACCTTTCAGTATGTTGTTGCCTGACATTTGCTTCCTTTATTTAAGTGTGTGAGCATGCCCAGCATGACCTTTCAGTGTGATGCTGAATGAAACCCATTACATTTGTTGAAGTATGTGAGCACGCCCGCTATAGACATTTATACTATATGTGTGTGGAAAATCAAGTTGTATTTTTACAGCAGGGCTCACCTTTGTGTCATAAATCAACAGGGATCATGCTGTGCCTGCAGGGCTTCCATGAGACACTTTGTATAGACTTATCAACATTTCTACATACAGGGGGGACAGCTATTCTTTGTACATTTCTACCCGGGGGCACACCTGATTGTTACTGTGGGTGTACATAGGATGAGGGGTTCACCTGACACTTATACACATTTGCTAGGCCTGCACTGCTATGAAAGGTACTCCATTTCAGTCTGTACTGTTACCTATCATACTGGCTTGAGGCATACTACTGTACTACAGATCTTGGCGTCCACTGTCACGTATATTAGATTGCGACTTCATAGCCTACCCAACCCACATCACACCACCTGGCCTGCTGTTCTCTGTCTGCATAGGCCTGTGGGGGAGGTTACCCATATGCCTCGTTAGGAGCATGCTATAGCATTTATTTGTGTTTGCATTAGTGTACAATTGTCCTGCTGTGTCTGTGCCAGTGAAATGCTGTCATGGCTTAGTGGTTCAGTACTGTGACTATAGTGCACAGTATCCTGGGTTTGAGCCCTGTCACTGCTTTTTATTTTCATGCTGGGCAGACCAGACTGCTTAAGGAGCAGTAAAGCAGATATGAGCATGTTTATCTGACTTTGTCAACTTTGCCCGACCTTGCCAAACATTGCTCAGCGTTGCCCGATGTTGGCTAGTTGGCACAGGATATTTTGTTTACATATACTAATTAGTGGTAAAAGCTGCCTAGCACTGCTTTATATTGCTTAAAACATGGCAATCATGCCTCAGGTGGTGCTGCAGGGCTGCCTATGTCAGATGCACATAGTACACTCCCTATAGATGTCTGTAAACAGGTAGTGCCAAGTTAGGCATCCCTTTTATTTTATGTGCGAGAAAGAGAGAGGTATAATTTCCAGGCTTCTTACTGAGCCAGTGTATGTGCTATGCATTGCCTCTTTGCCAGGGTCAAGGCATAGTGGGCACACCTCCTTCTGCCTACTGGGGCAGGCTCAGGTTGTTCCTCCTCCGAGTTACGCTGTGCAGGCCTTGGCAATGGTGGGGGGCTGTTTGGCCCTGCCCCATGCTGTTCCTGCTGCAGCTGTTTTCGCAGGATCATATTGTGTAGCATGGCACATACCATGACAATTTTGGTACATGTAGTTAGTGAGTACTGCAAGGCTCCACCAGATGTTTCCAGGGACCGGAACCATGACTTGAGCATCCCAAACACATGCTCGATTACATTTCGTGCTTGTGCGTGTGACTCATTATTGAGTTCTTGTTCAGGTGTGCGTGCATTTCTGATGGGTGTCATCAGCCACGGCTCCAGTGCGTATCCAGCATCTCCCACTAGGTGACCGTCAGGGATGCCCCCATTGGCAAATGTCTGGTACAGCTGCATCAGATGCCAGATATGGGAATCGTGGTAGCTTCCAGGGCAGCCAGCACACACATTCAGTATTATGCCTTGGGCATCACACATGACCTGGCAGTTGATGGAGTGGAAG
This sequence comes from Protopterus annectens, assembly GCF_019279795.1. Taxonomy (NCBI): domain Eukaryota; kingdom Metazoa; phylum Chordata; order Ceratodontiformes; family Protopteridae; genus Protopterus; species Protopterus annectens. Next base: position 432,387,854 of record NC_056732.1, on the reverse strand, counting down.
CCCTTGTGGTTGATGTAGACCCTACCCTGCTCACTGACTGGTGCTTTGATGTGTATGTGCGTGCAGTCAATTGCACCCACTACCTCAGGGTATTCCGCTATTTGCTGGTTGAGATGCATATTGCTGGCCAATACCTCATGGGAATTGGGGAAATATACATGATCACCGACATGTGCTGACATGGCATTCAGGAACTAGTGCAGTTCCCTGGATGCTGATGCCTGTGAAATCCCCATCATATCACCAGTTGGTCTCAGGAAGGTACTTGTTGCTAGTATTCTTAGGCCAACACATACCTTGGTTTCCACTGGGATGGGTTCCCCTCTGTTGGTTCTGTGTGTGGGGTGTGGCCTGCACAGCTCAACAATTTGCTGCAGGAGGTCTCTGTCCACTCTATAGCACTCCACTATCTCCAGCTCATGTAGCCCCTGGTAGGTTACCCTGGGTCTGTACACTCTTCTCTGTCTCCTCACTGTGGGTTGCTCAGCAGCATTCGCAATGGCACCACCCTCAGCATAGGTTCATAGGTTCATAGGTTCATAGGTTCATACTAGGCTATCTGCCCAAGGGCATTTATAAGCCTAGCCCATAGTTATGTGGCTTTCGCCACCCCTTTAGTTTGAATAAAAACTATGCCTATCATTTTGCTGTGCCTCTGTCAAGCAGTGACGCTGAAGTAATCCCTGGGGTATATCTGCAATCTCCCATCCATTGGTCAAGATTCCTCTTGAACAAGACCAGAGAGGTGCTCTGCCTCACATGTACCGGGATTTTGTTCCACAGCATAGGGAGTCTCTGGGTGATGAATCTGTCCCTCCAGCACGTTCTATTTATAACCGTGTCAAGGTTTAAGTCTCCCGCCCTTGTGGCAGCCCCTAACATTTTTTTGTCTCAGTTAAGCTTTTTAAGTTTTCACTTCTCTTTGTATACTGCAGTGTTGCAGTGTTTCTGCGAAAAACATGGGGGAATGTTGTTCGCAGAGTTTTAAGTGCTGGGCAGGGCTGGGCTAGTGTACTGCCTGTGTAATTGGCTGATTCTGATTGATTTCACCTGGCAGCTCTGCTAGTTCTCCTTGTTTAACTTCCTCCTACTTCTTTTCCTTCCTTTTCCCTTTCTGTTTCCACGGGGGGGGGGGGGCAGCGACGCGCAAACAAGCACAAACACGCGCACACGAGTGCACACACACACACACACACACACACACACACACACACAGGCTTAAGCAGGTGCACATCCATGCACACAGGCTTAGACAGCCTTCACAGGCTTACACGGGTGCACATACGTGCACACAGGCTTAGACGGGTTTACAGGTGCGCACACGTGCGCACACAGTGTAAGCATTTTGCAAGAAACTTTAGTGATATCCACGGCGTACACCTTCGGTTTCTGGGTTTCAGTTAAGACAACTGTAGACACACCTCTTCCAGTCCTGAGTAACTCAGAGCAAACACATGCCACTCTGATCCAATAAGCTTACAGTCTTTGATACATACCCCCTCATGATGTCACCTATTTTCTACTCTACTGCTCCCCTAATCCTACACTTACACTCTAGGGACATGGTTCACATGGCAGGGAAAATTGAGATTCACTATCCTTATCCTCATTTGCATAGGATTGCCTACTAATGCTTGGTTACATCTCTCAAACTGAGCTTCCCCCCTTAGCAACCACTACTCAGTAGCCATGTTGCCTTCAGCCTGCCATTCACCTGCATGGCAGAAGAATATTTTTAATAAAATGCCTATTTTTGGCTTTTTTTTTATTTTCTGGTTTTTAGAGCACTGCACGTTTGCACGGTGCTGCACTACGCTTAAACATCGGAGATCGGGGAAAAAAAAAATATTTTTTTTTATTATTTTGCAACAGATAAAAATGCCAATGGCCTTATATTTGGCCATTGGCATGCTTCTTCAACTGGATGTATCCTTTATTTGGAGCTGTCATAGATCTGTTTTGCTATTTGCAGAACGGTACTCCGTTACCAACGGAGTACATTTCTGCAAGTAACTCTACTCTTACTCGGACAGGTTAGTTTTCCTGGATCACAAATTTACCTCATTTGCATAGCTTTCAGCAGCAAATGAGGTAATTTGCATAAAATAACACTGTCCGTGCAAGAGTAGTTTTAGGAGCTCTCATGCACGCCCCTGTTGGCTGTTCCTGGATCGCTCGGTAGACATATTGGCTGTCTAGAGTCTTAGACTCCGTGCAAGCCTTCGTGAATCTAGCCCAATCTCTTACTTAAAGTGCACTAGCAAAAGGAATACAATCATTTAAAGGCACACGTCTAATAACAGAACATAGACAGTTCATTTTAAAATCTTCAGTCTTCTATTCTTCAGAAAACATTTAATATTCACTGAGTCATTAATACCAGGTTTTTTGTCAGCCCCTAACCTGAGCTGCCCATATAGCTTCTTTTTGTTCCAGTTGGTCTTTATAGGACCACTCATATTTCTAACTACATGTTCCAAAACAGCAAACAGAAACTTTTTAAAACCACTACATGTAATAAAAATGTTTAAAGAGAGCATTATTGACATTATTAGTTCTAATACAATACTAATGCTCTTTAATTCTTTTACTAAGTGGACATGTGGACATACCAACATAAAATTAATTGCACACAGAGCAAACAGCAAGACAGACTATGCCACTAGTATTGCAGTTGTATACACCATCAATGGAAAGTGTCCTGTTCAAACAGCCTAGATCAATATAGGGTCCCTCTAAAATAAAATGACATGAAGAACAAAAAACACATATATACATCCCTTACAGTTTCTGCTGTTGTCAGGGGTACATTTACATATGGAGTCAAATTGTAAACATTTTTTTAAACAGTCAGTTTTTTATATACAAAATTGGGTCTATCACCTACAGCTTGTATTAATTCACTATTTCCACAAAAGAAGTCCCAGTTTCTAGTAATAATAGACCTGATGTTAAATGCATCAACAGACATATCCAAAATACAAGAAGTACCAAAAGTATTTGTATTAGTGTTGTTAGAACTTAAATTGTTAACACCCGTGAATTCATATGGCTTATTTGTAATAGTAGTAAAACCATTTTTCAAAATCGGTGGAAAATCAGTAACCCTTCTTGTTCTAATTTCATTAGCTAGTTTGCCAAGTAAATCTGAGGGGTGACCTCTAACCAAAAACATATTCTGTATAAAGCTGACTTCTGACTCAAAATCAACTTCTTCAGAAATCATTCATGAAGCACAAACAAACTGACCCTTTGGTATGTTATTTTTCATAAAAACAGGATGATTGCTCACATAATGCAAATAACTGTTAACAAAAGTCTCCTTCCTATGTATTCCACTCATAAAAAAAATATTAGAAGTATAGCAAGTCAGGGAAACATCCAAAAAATGCACTGATAGCCCACATTCCCCAATACAAATTTAAAAAAATCACTGGAATTATTAGTACTATCATAAAAAGAACGAGCCTGGTCTATGCCACTTTCCAGGATAAAAAACAAATCATCTACATATCTGCCATAAAAAACAACATGATATTGTTCCATAATAGGTCTCAGAACACTATGCTCCTAGCACCCAAGAACTAGATTGGCGTAAGCTGGGGCCACAGCGGACCCCATAGCTACTCCTTTTAGCTGCTTGTAAATTTTCTTGTTAAATAGAAAATAATTGTTATTAAGTACTAGTTCTATTATGGTGCATAAATCAAATATGCTGTCAAAATGAAGGTGGGCTACATTTTCCAAGAACTATCTAACAAAATTAACCCCTTGGTCATGGGGAATACTTGTAAACAACGATTGGACATCCACTGTAAACAAAATGATCTTACAATCCAAAGAATATACAAAACTAAAAGTCCTAATCAAATAAAAAAAAATGCCATGAGTCCTTATTAAATTAACCTAATTTTTGGACTAGTGGAATTAACATATAGTCAACTACTAAAGAAATGCCTTCTGTGACTGAGTTAAGTGAAGATACTATGGGTCTGAATGGGGAGTTTTCAAGATTTTTGTGAATTTTGGGGATACCAAACATGGTCCCCAACAGTGGATGTTTAACTAACATAAATTCATACATGTCATTAGTAATATACCCATTGACCCACAGATCATAACAAATGGAACGTATACTGTGATATGCCTTGTAAACCAGCTGTAAACTAACTAATGATATTCAGTCTCAATACTTAGCATATTCTCCATAGAGTTGGCATATTTATCTTGTTCAAGAATTACCAGCCCCTCACCCTTATCAGCTTTCATAAATTGAAGGTGGCTTAAAGACCTCAGTTCTTTTAAGGCTGATTTTGAGCTCTAGTAAGATTATAAAATTTATAATCTACCTTAGTATGAACAAGTTGTCTTATGTCTTCAGTGCAACAATTTTCAAAAACACTCAAGGTATTAGTTAAGGGGGAGTAATGGTACTTGGTTTAGCAAACAGACATTTATTAAACTCCATACTAGAAAAAACATAACTTAAATTTAGTTTACGACAAAACATTTTTAAATCCAACAATGTGTGTCCAAAATTCATCCTTTTGCAAGCCACAAAGTTAAAACCAAGCACTAAAACAAATAACTGATCAGAAGTAAAGGAATAACAAGACAAGTTATAATTTTTTTTTCATTTAAATAGTCAATATTAGAATGTTCACTAAAAGCAGTTACTTTTTCTTGTTTCTTGTGGAAGTCTTTCTTGTTGACACATCGCCTGTCACGTTCTGACATAAAACAGGTCTCTTCTCTAAAGGGACTTGCCCTACATTAACTGGAATCTGACCAGAACCATTAATTTCATCCTGCCCATCACCAGAAGTATCAGATTTATTGTTCATATCTAATACATTCTCAGCAGAAACAACACCAGCCAATTCACTTGTGGAACAGTCAGAATTCAAAGTCAAATCGGAAGTGACTTCACCACCTGTCTTAATAACTTCACTAAAGGAAGTCGGAAGAAGACCAGAAGCTCCTTGGTTTCTATAGTAACCCCTAAGTTGGTTCTGTGTCTTAAAGGGGCCAATAGCCTTTTTAACATCAGAGAAATGGGGAAAAAGCAGTATTGTTGAAATATGCATCAATGTACTATTGTAACTTCTTTAGCTTTCTCTGTATTAAACCCTGCTCAAATTCTTCCATAGAAAAAAGCAAAGCAGAGTAGTCTTTGTTTAAACAGGGTATATTTCTTATAAGTTTCTACAAAGAAGCGTCTGTCTTAATATCATTGCATACCTCCTCAATTCATTTCTTATTGCGACCAACAAGCAATTTTAAGAAGTCAAGCCCTGTTTTTGAAAAAAAATGACACCAATTCAGAAAATAAGGACTGAGTTGGAAGTACACCATTAGGGCATTTAAAAAAATGCAGACCCTTAGGTACTGCTCCCACTTGTATGCATTTATCAAAGTACTTAGTCTCAACAACCACAACTCTGTACTTTTTAGTAGTTTTTCCAACAAAGATAAAAGTCTTTTTAGCCTCTTCTTCCACCACTACATCCCTGCCATTAAACATAGTAGAGGTTACAGCTAAATTGTTGGCATCAAATGGGTTTAAATCACAGTATAAGACTGCAGTAATGTCACTAAATGCAATCTTGTTATTCTCCGAAAGAAATACTGCAGCAGACTTATCAATTACAGTCTCCGCACTTTCATCTTCTGACCTAAGTGAAGACGGTTTACTTAAACCAGTCATTCTATAATTACTTGCCATCAAAGTTTCAAGAGTCTTTTGCATGTCTTTCATAGTGCACACCAACATGGAAAGCAGGTTGGTATCTTGAAAATCAGACGTACCAGGAGTACGATGAACAGACCTCCAAAAGTAGGTCCTCGTTCAGGCCATGCATCCACAGGAAAAACACATCAACTAGGAAAAACAACAGTCCCAAGGATGAAGCAGCAGCAAAAACTAATAAAAACAAAACCACCAGTCTGACCGAACAATAAAGGAAACCACCAGCAACTAGCGAAAAACACAGTTTAATATCGCTTTCCTCTCAAAAGACTTCTTCAAAATTAAGTCAAATGCACACAGCAACATCCCCTTATATAAAAAAATCAAAATAATTACCTAATAAAACAATCAATTACTTAAAGTGCACTAGCAAAAGGAATACAGTCATTTAAAGGCACACATCTATTAACATAACCTAGACCGTTCATTTTAAAATCTTCAGTCTTCTGTTCTTCAGAAAACATTGAATATTCACTGAGTCATTAATACCATTTTTTTTTTGTCAGCCACTAACCTGAGATACTGCATACTTTCTCTTTGTTCCAGTTGGTCCTTATAGGAGCCCCCTCTTATATTTCTAACTACATGTTCCAAAACAGCAAACAGAAACTTTTTAAAACCACTACATGTAATGCAATTTTTAAATAGAACATTGTTGATATTCTTAGTTTTAATACAGTAGTAGTGCTCTTTAATTCTTTTACTAAGTGGTCATGTGGACATACCTACATAAAATTCATTGCACACAGAACAAACAGCAAGATAGACTATGCCACTAGTATTGCAGTTGTATACACCATCAATGGAAAGTGTCCTGTTCCAACAGAGTAGATCAATATAGGGTTCCTCTAAAATAAAACGACATGAAGAACAAAAAACACATTTATACATCCCCTTACAACGCCTGCTGTTGTCAGGGATACTTTTATATATGGAGTCAAATTGGAAACATTATTTTAAACAGTCAGTTTTTTTATATACAAAATTGGGTCTATCACCTACAGCTTGTATTAATTTGCTATTTCCACATAAGATGTTTCAGTTTCTAGTAATAATAGACCTGATGTTAAATGCATCAACAGACATATCCAAAATACAAGAAGTACCAAAAGATTTTGAGTCAGAAGTTAGCCTTATAGGTTCATAGGTTTATAGGTAGGTACTAGGCTATCAGCCCAAGGGCCTACATAAGCCTAGCCAGCAAGGTTCCATAGCTTACGCCACCCAAGAAAGTTATTTTCCTGTGCCACTGTCCAGCAGAGATACAGAAGTGATCCCCAGAGTGTATTTCCTATTTCTCATCCACTCATCAAGATTTTTCTTGAAGAGTGCTAATGAAGAACTTTGCTTGACATAGATGGGTAGCTTGTTCCAGAGTATAGGAAGTCTCTGGGACAGGAATCTATCCCTCCAGCGTGTCTTGTTTATTGTGGTGACAAGGTTTAGGTCCCTACAGTGTGTAGCTCGGAGGGATTGGGATTTCTATAGGTGCAGCATTTCCAACAGCTCTGGGTTTGACATAGCTTTATATGTTGGGCAGAGATCACCTCGGAGTAGGCGATATGCTATGGAGTAAAGCTGGAGTTTTTTGAGGCGGTCAGTGTAGGGCATTTCTTTGAGGCCAGTAATCCTCTTTGTGAGGTACTTCTGTGGCCTTTCCAGCTGCTGCAGATGTCTTGTGAGGTACATTCCAAAAGGGGTGTTGTACTCTATAATGGGTCTAATGAGTGATGAGTAGAGGGGGACAATGACCTCTTTTTTCCTGGATGAGAACCCTTTTATGATAAGGTGTGCCATGTAGAAGGACTTCCTGACTACTGTGGCGATGTGACTATCAAAGGAGAGACTACTGTTGACCTGGGTCCCAAGGTTTCTTATCACGCATTTGGTGTTAAGTAGATTGCTGCCTATGTGGTAGTTCATGGGTACAGAGTTTTTACCAAAGGGGATGACACTGCACTTTTTGGCACTGAGCTTGAGGCCATGGCTCTGACACCAGGCATCTGTCTTAGTGAGGCCCTTCTGTAGGATGACTACATCATTTGGGGGCTTGACTATGGCTCCTAGTTTGCAGTCATCTGTGAACTTCGTTAGCCAGAGGCCTTCTGTGTTAGCCTGTACTTCAGAGAAGTAGATACCAAACAGGAGAGGTCCCAGGACGGAACCCTTTGGTACTCCACTTGTCACTGCTTTGAGGTCAGATTTGGAGTCTGCAACTTTTACAGTGTGGGTTCTGTCAGTGAGCCAGTTGGCAACCCATCTTGTGACGTAGGGATTTATACCTAGTTTAGTGAGTTTAGCTATAATTCCAGAATGGGGGATGGTGTCGACAGCCTTGGCGAGGTCAAGATAGGCTGTGTGAAGCACCTTTCCCTCATCCACAGCTTTGTTGACTGCCTCAACAGAATATGTTTTTGGTTAGAGGTTACCCCTCAGATTTACTTGGTAAACTAGCGAATGAAATCAGAACAAGAAAGGCTACGGATTTTCTACCGATTTTGAAAAATGGTTTTACTACTATTATAAATAAGCCACATGGATTCACAGGTGTTAACAATTTAAGTTCTAACAACACTAATACAAATACTTTTGGTATTTCTTGCATTTTGGATATGTCTGTTGATGATTTAACATCAGGTCTATTATTACTAGAAACTGGAACATCTTATGTGGAAATAGCGAATTAATACAAGCTGTAGGAGATAGACCCAATTTTGTATATAAAAAAACTGGCTGTTTAAAAAAAAATGTTTACAATTGGACTCCATATATAAAAGTACCCCTGACAACAGCAGATGCTGTAAGGGGATGTATAAATGTGTTTTTTGTTCTTCATGTCTTTTTATTTTAGAGGCACTTTATATTGCTCTACCTTGCTTGAACAGGACACTTTCCATTGATGGTGTATACAACTGCAATACTAGTGGCACTGTTTATTTTGCTGTTTGTTCTGTGTGCAATTAATTTTATGTAGGTATGTCCACACGTCCACTTAGTAAAAGAATTAAAGAGCACTATTATTGTATTAGAACTAAGAATATCAACAATGTTCTATTTAAACATTCCATTACATGTAGTGGTTTTAAAAAAGTTTCTATTTGCTGTTTTGGAACATGTAGTTAGAAATATAAGGGGCTGGGGTCCTATAAGGACCAACTGGATCAAAGAGAAACTATGTGACAGCTCAGGTTAGGGGCTGACAAAAAACTGGTATGAATGACTCAGTGAATATTAAATGTTTTCTGAAGAATAGAAGAATGAAGATTTTAAAATGAACTGTCTATGTTATGTTGTTAGATGTGTGCCTTTAAATGACTGTATTCCTTTTGCTAGTGCACTTTGAATAATTGATTGTTTATTAGGTAATTATTTTGATTTGATATATAAGGGAATGTTGCTGTGTGCATTTTATTTCATTCTGAAGAAGTCTTTTGAGACGAAAGCGATATTAAACTGTGTTTTTCGCTAGTTGCTGGTGGTTTTCTTCATTGTTCGGTCAGACTGGTGGTTTTGTTTTTATTAGTTTTTGCTGCTGCTTCATCCTTGGGACTGTTGTTTTTCCTAGTTGATGTGTTTTTCGTGTGGATGCCTGGCCTGAAAGAGGACCCACTTTTGGAGATGTCTGTTCATCGTACTCCTGGTACGTCTGATTTTCAAGATACCAACCTGCTTTCCATGTTGGTGTGCACTATGAAAGACATGCAAAAGACTCTTGAAACTTTGATGGCAAGTAATTATAGAATGACCGGTTTAAGTAAACCGTCTTCACTTAGGTCAGAAGATGAAAGTGCGGAGACTGTAATTGATAAGTCTGCTGCAGTATTTCTTTCGGAGAATAACAAGATTGCATTTAGTGACATTACTGCAGTCTTATACTGTGATTTAAACCCATTTGATGCCAACAATTTAGCTGTAACCTCTACTAAATTTAATGGCAGGGATGTAAAAGTGGAAAAAGAGGCTAAAAGACTTTTATCTTTGTTGGAAAAAATACTAAAAAAGTACAGAGTTTTGGTTGTTGAGACTAAGTACTTTGATAAGTGCATACAAGTGGGAGTAGTACCTAAGGGTCTACATTTTTTAAATGTCCTAATGGTGTACTTCCAATTGAGTCCTTCTTTTCTGAATTGGTGTTATTTTTTTCTAAAGCAGGGCTTGATTTCTTAAAATTGCTTGTTGGTTGCAATAAGAAACAAATTGAGGAGGTATGCAATGGTATTATTAAGACAAAAGCTTCTTTGCAGAAGCTTATAAGAAATTTACCTTGTTTAAACAAAGACTACTCTGCTTTGCTTTTATCTATGGATGAATTTGAGCAGGGTTTAATACAGAGAAAGCTAAAGAAGTTACAACGGGACATTAATGCATATTCCAACAATACTGCTTTTTCCCATTTCACTGATGTTAAAAAGGCTATTGACCCCTTTAAGACACAGAATCAACTTAGGAGTCACTATAGGAACCAAGGAACTTCTGGTCTTCTTCCTACTTCCTTTAGTGAAGTTATTAAGACAGGTGGTGATGTCACTTCCGGTTTGACTTGGAATTCTGACTGTTCCACAAGTGAATCAGCTGGTGTTGTTGCTGAGAATGTATTAGATATTAACAATAAGTCTGATACTTCTCGTGATGAGTGGGATGAAATTAATGGTTCTGGTCATATTCCAGTTAAAAGCAGGGCAAGTCCCTTTAGAGAACATGACCTGTTTTATGTCAGAACGAGACAGGCGATGTGTCAACAAGAAAGACTTCCACAAGAAACAAGAAAAAGTAACTTCTTTTACTGAACATTCTAATACTGACTTTTTGAATGAAAAAATGTATAACTTGTCTTGTTATTCATCTACTTCTGATCAGTTATTTGTTTTAGGGCTTGGTTTTAACTTTGTGGCTAGCAAAAGGATGAATTTAGGACACACATTGTTGAATTTAAAAATGTTTTGTCGTAAACTAAATTTAAGTTATGTTTTTTCTAGTATGGAGTTTAATAAATGTCTGTTTGCCAAACCAAGTACCATTACTCCCCCTTAACTAAAACCTTACATGTTTTTGAAAATTGTTGCAGTGAAGACATCAGACAACTTGTTCATACTAAGGTAGATTAGAAGTTTTATAATCTTACTAGAGCTCAATGAACAGCCTTAAAAGAACTGAGGTCTTTAAGCCACCTTCAGTTTATGAAAGCTAATAAGGGTGGGGGGCTGGTAATTATTGAACAAGATAAATATGTCAACTCTATGGAGAATATGCTAAGTATTGAGACTGAATATTCATTAGTTAGTCGACAGCTGGGTTTAAAGCATATCACAGTATACGTTCCATTTTATATGATCTGTGGGTCAATGGGTATATTACTAATGACATGTATGATTTTATGTTACTTGAACATCCACTTTTGGGGACCATGTTTGGTATCCCCAAAATTCACAAAAATCTTGAAACCCCCCCATTTGGACACATAATATTTTCACCTAATTCAGTCACAGAAGGTATTTCTTTAGTAGTTGACTATATGTTAAATCCACTAGTCTAAAAATTAGGTTAATTTATTAAGGACTCATGGCATTTTTTTGGATTTGATTAGGACTTTTAGTGCTGTATATTCCTTTTATTCTAAGTAGAACATTTTGTTTACAGTGGATGTCCAATCATTGTTTGCGAATATCCCCTATGACCAAGAGGTTGATTTTGTTAGACAGTTCTTGGGAAATGCAGTAGCAGCTGGTGACTTCAAATTAAAGGGGGGCTGCAGGAGATAGCTGAATGGGTGCGGCCAATGGGAGGGGGTGTGGCCATGTAGAAAGGAGTGGGGTATGCGCAAAAACACAACTGGAACTTTAATTAAATACGCTACCCTGGGTGCCAAACTGTCATTACAAAGGTCCAATCAAGACAAAATGAAGTGTAGAAGAAAAAAGTATTTCAATGCATTAGCTACATGACAGCTTACTTAATATCTGGATGGAAACAAAAAGGTTGTGAGGCATGAAAAAATAAATTACTTTTTAAATACATTACTGGAATACTAGTCAAAATGAAGTATAAAAAACAAGTTTCTCCTTGCACTAAAGTTCTAATTATAACTTATATTCAGCTATATAAAAGTACCAAGTAACATGCTGAAAGTAGAAATCTCTGTGATACCCCCACTTGTAAAAATGTTTCTTATCCAAAAAAGGCCTGCTGACTGAAAACAACTATCTACTTGTTTCATAGGGAAAACATGATCAAAGTAAAAAATGAACAGCAAACAAGAAACAAGTGCAAGATAAATTGCTTAAAGGATTACTGCACAGGTTATGGACCACACATGATAGACTGGCATTTTGTTTAGTTTACGGGTAAAGCCTGCAAAGATGACTGCAAATCTCCAATGAATGTAAGGAGCTTCTGAAAATACTGTAATCCTGTCCTTTATTACAAATACTGTCATATGCATTTCAATACCTAAGGCTTTTACATTATCTAGTTATGTAAATATTCTCTGTATGGCAACAACAAAAAGGCTTTCAGTGTTGGTAATTATTTAACAGTATGCTTATTAAAGGTTACTTGCATCTTACAATCTCAGACAAGCTTACCCGATGGTCATTAAAGCACTGCTACTTAAACACAAAGCAACAGGGCACTGCGACAGCATGCATTTTCTGAATATTAAGAAGCATAAATCAACAGTATAAAAATATGTCAGAAAACCAGAGCATTCTGCAAAATCAAGGACAGATGAAAAGCCAATGTTGTACTTGTGTCTACTTTGGATGGGGGAATACTCTGCACACTTGCACTGCATAACTGCTCCTTGCCTTGCTTGGATACATCCTGAGTCACTACATGGGGGAGTGGGGTGCAGCAAGTATTTCACAATTTGAAATGTCTCTCGCTGATGGTGATGGCTCTGATATGCATACCTCTCAACCTCAGAGCAAGAAATCTGGACAAAGCCATACATGGAAGTGGGACACAGGCCCAAAAGTAAGGACACTTTTTAAATATTGCTCTTATAAACTTAGAAATATAATGGAAAAGTAGTAGGTCTTGCATTAGTATGAATTTTCTGAAGGGTATGAAATCTGAAACTCAAATGTCTGCCATTATTTTTTAACTTTAATCTTTAATGCTTTGCCACTAATTTGGCAGAAAACCACAATTTTATGAAAAAACAGACCAAAAATGTGATGCAGAAATATAAAATTGCCACACGATACAGCTGGGAACCTGTCAAAGAAGGGACACCTTTTTAATATTAGTGCTGTTAACTTGACCAGCTGACAAAATAAGAGCATCTATATGCATTTCTGAAATAAAAGTAATCTATAACTCTGATCATTACAGTTATTTATAATTGTAAACCCTCCACATTTTCTTCCAAAATTGCCATTTTGTAGAGGGATTATTAGGGGGAGAGCAACATTTTAAGCCAAAATTGGGGACAGTTGAGAGGTTTGGATATTCCTAATTCTGTAAAGCGATTTATTTGCATGTACCTCTCAACCTCTTAATGCAGGAAATCTGGACAAGGCCAAATAAATATATTGGGGGAACATACAAACAGTACTAAAAATTGCTCTTGTATAAACTTAAGACAGTTGATAGAATAACAAGTCTTGCTTTCACATGCATTTTTCTGAAGGTTATAATGTCTAAATCTCAATTTCTGTCATTATTTAGTGACTTCATTCCTAAATGATTTGCCAGAAAACCACAAATTTTATGAGGAACAAACCAAAAATAAGAAGAAAAAATCTATTCATTCTGCAAAAAACTGGATAGTTGAGAGGTATAGTTCAGCCGGGCTGTCTGAGTTTGCTGCCCTTCCCCCCTCACAAAATCATGGTTGAATGGAGCCTCCCACCTGCAGCCATTCGAATGCCCCAAACCTTGGTTATTTCACCCCATTTACCATAAACACTGTAATGTGCATACTGCTTTACTTCTGCAATGATTTGGATTTGATTTGAAAGTTTTATTTTGCATCTTACAGCACAGACCCTAATAGATATCTGCTAAACAAAGCAATGCAGTCTCACAATGAAAATAGACTTAGCATTAAAACTTCTCTGCCCTTGAAACTCACATTCATTGAAACAGCATTGAAAACCACATTCAAAGAAAATGCATTTTGCCAGTGGCAGATAAAGATTAACTTTGGGCATTTTAAATTGATTGTTTTGAACATTTTTCCAGTAAACAATGAAACAAAATGCATGCACCAATAATGACAAAACTGTCCAATTCAGAACATTTCCATCATAAAAGTGTACTCAAACTTACATTTCCATCATAAAAGTCTACTCAAACTTCTACAGTCCACCAGTATCAGTAAATATGCACATTCTCTGAAGAAGTAAAAGTAATCTAAATAATTCCACATTAAAGAAATATGTAACTAAAGAAGAGGTTGCTGCTAGCAAACAAATTTATATGCCATTGTTTCATCTACAAATAAAGTGGTTGTTGCCCTTGAGGAATAAATTGCCCATGTTGCATTAAAAAAAGATAGCTAGTAATATCACAGTAGGGAATGGATGGCAAACTGATAACATGTTCATAGTTACTAGGTATCTTTGCCAAAAAGGACTGCAGCATCCACCCCATTTACAACACAGTACAGTACCAGCAATGCATCTACCTACTGTGGGAGTAGAACCCACAGCCTTCTGCATCAAAAGCAAGTACCTGTTGTGCTATTAACAATGCAAGTAGACTCACCATAAGCAGTACTAAACATTTGTTCCCCCGCAGCTGTCAGCGCCTTGTAAAATCTACTCGACACTCCGCTGTAGCTCTGAACTTTGCAGCACAAGAAATCTGGAAAAAGCCAAAATTTATTAGGGGGGGAAACAAAAGCCCAAAAACCAGGGACACATTTTAAACATTGCTTGTATAATGTTGGAAAGTTGCTACAATAAAATACTGTGTTACTACCATACATTTCACTGCCAAGTCTTGAACCCAGGGGAACCCTGTGCAAAACAGTCAGAGCAACATAGCGCTATGCCAGATCAGCTGTTTTGTGAAAGAGAGGAAGACTGAAACTTAAATGACTACCATTTATTGAATTCAGTTCTCACCATAGCTGTCAACCTCTTAGCACAAAACACCTGAACAAAGCCAATAATGGGGGAATACAGCCTCCAAACATATTCAGTGAATTCACTTCTCACCATACCTCTCAACCTCTTAACAAATAACACATGGACAAAGCCAGTAATGGGAGAATACAGCCTCCAAACATATTCAGTGAATTCAGTTCTCACCATAGCTCTCAACCTTAGCACAAAAAAACTTGGACAAAGCCAATAATGGGAGAATACAGTCCCTAAAATAAGGACAAATTTCAAATATCCATGTTATAAACTTAGAAAATTGCTAGAATAAAAGGTCATGTACTTCCTGAAGAATCTGAAGTCTGAAATTCAAATGCCTGTTATTTTTATTTAACATTTGTTAATCAGGAAAGTCTGACTTGGAACAAAAGCCAATTTTCAGCAGAGCAGGGAGAAACACACAGACATATGTCTTTGTAAGATGGGAAGACATGCAGACTCCACACAGAAAGTACCCCAGCCAAGAATCGAACCAGAGAACTTGTCAGGCAACAATGCCACCAGTGCACCACTACACTACTGACTTTGCCAGGAACAACGAACACACAGAACAGCAGACGCTGTAAGGGAATGTATAAATGTGTTTTTTGTTCTTCATGTCATTTTATTTTAGAGACCCTATATTGATCTACCCTGTTTGAACAGGACACTTTCCATTGATGGTGTATGCAACTGCACTACTAGTGGCACTAGTGGCATAGTCTATCTTGCTCTTTGCTCTGTGTGCAATGAATTTTATGTAGGTATGTCCACACTTCCACTTAGTAAAAGAATTAAAAAGCATTAGTATTGTACTAGAACTAAGAATATCAACAATGGTCTATTTAAACATTGCGTTACATGTAGTGGTTTTAAAAAGTTTCTGTTTGCTGTTTTGGGACATGTAGTTAGAAAAATAAAGGGGGGGTCCTATAAGGACCAACAGGAACAAAGAGAAATTATGTGGCAGCTCAGGTTAGGGGCTGACAAAAAAACTGGTATGAATGACTCAGTGAATATTAAATGTTTTCTGAAGAATAGAAGAATGAAGATTTTAAAATGAACTGTCTATGTTATGTTGTTAGATGTGTGCCTTTAAATGACTGTATTCCTTTTGCTAGTGCACTTTGAATAATTGATTGTTTATTAGGTAATTATTTTGATTTGATATATAAGGGGATGTTACTGTGTGTATTTTATTTCATTCTGAAGAAGTCTTTTGAGACAAAAGCGATATTAAACTGTGTTTTTCGCTAGTTGCTGGTGATTTCCTTCATGGTTCTGTCAGACTGGCGGTTTTGTTTTTATTAATTTTTGCTGCTGCTTCATCCTTGGGACTGTTGTTTTTCCAACAGTGACTATGCTATGAGTCAATGAAATGGAATATTGTTTAAGGAATTAATGGTTAGCTAAGGGTCAGTATCACTATGCGATTCAGGTGTGAAAAGGAGTAATTTAGTCATTTTGAGATTTAGAAGGATCTGGGATTTATTAAGCCAGGACCCAATAAACGAAAATGATTCTTGAGTTTTTGTTTGCAAAGGGTTACAATTTTATGCTGTACAGATAAGTGTCGAGTCATGGCATGGCATAATTAGAGTCTGTCTGAAGGTCATTTATAAAAATGTTGAAAAGTGAAGGAACTAAGATTGAACCCTGATTGTAAGTGGGGTAATGGAGAACAGTTTGGACTCTCACTTGCTAAGTTGGTGTCTGTTGGAAAGATAGCTATTTACTGTTGTAGAGCTGAGTATGAGAGGCCTTTAAGTTTTAGTTTTTGAAGAAGTACGCTGTACAAGAAGGTATTGGATGCTTTTATAAGAACTAAGAACACACCAGTGACTGTTTTACAATTGTTTCTGTTGAGATTGAGTTGAGTATTCATGAAGTCCAGAAGTGCTATTACAGTGCTGTGATTGGGTCTGAAGCCATGCTGTGTAAGGTAGATAATTTAATTGTCTGAGAGGGATCTATATAACTTCATTGAAGTGATACTTCAACAAATGGCATTTCATAGGAAATGCTATTAATCAAATTCCTCTCATGTGGGGTCTGCACTCCTCACACCTCCTGCGAATTATATATACCAACTCTGAGATCACATTGCAGTGGGGAAAGGGCAAATTTCCTGATCCTCATTGCACTGCAATCTCAGTATGAGCAGTTCAACGAACGGCGTGTTCGATGTAAGTGCACTGAAAATGCTATTCACTGAACTGATAGGGAGCCATCTAAGAGATACTGGAGCAACTAGGTATGTCTACATTTCTCAAGGATGTTTGAGATGGATGGAAAGATGGCAATTAGTTCATCAGAGTAATATGTAGTGGTAGAACATAGGATCTTGTCTAGATGGTCGGGATGTATTTACCTGTTGAACAGAATGGAAATTGGGTGGGCTTTAGCTTTGTCAAAAATGTGAAGTTACTCTTTACAAAGATTGTCTGAAGTCTGAGATGTAGGTTTGAATTTTTGGAGTAGTTTTGGAATTGTGTCTGTGGGTATTTATGTGCGGTGAAACTGGCATTAGGAGGTGTTGGATGAAGAATTTTGGACAGAAAGGTGTTGTTATTATTAATAATGAGGTTGTAAATGGTTTTGACAAAGTGAGCATTTAAATTGGTGGCAAAAGTATCAGTGGAGAGGCTAGGGGAGGGTGCTGGTCGGTTGGTCTTATCTGGAAAAAGCAATTTATTCATCGATTTCTAAAGTAACTTTAGGCTGTTGACTTTTCATTTTGTGGAGGAAATCATTTTCTTGTCTTTAGTTCCTTTCTTTTTAGTGATCTTTCAAAGTTGTTTAAAGGTTTGGTAATTCTGCTTTGTTTTATGTTTTAACCATTTATTTTATTTATTTATTTATTTATTCCAGTTTGGTGACCGGGGAGGCCCATTGGGCTTGAGAGCCCATTTTCAGTGGAGGCCCGGAGAGAAAAGCTCCACAAAAGTTACATCACATAATTGAATTACCACATTACAAAGTTACATAACATATTGAAATAACAAAGAAAAATAATTTGCATTACAGTCAATATGTATTCTTACAAAAACAAGCAGGTAGAATAGCAGACAATTTTGATCAGACTATATATCTATTTTGCATCAGTTCTTTGGTTGAATGTTTAAACCATTAAACAGTGTGGTTTAAACCATTAAACAGTGTTTACATTTACTTGTTTTGTTCTTACAGGAGTTATCTAGTGGTTACATGCACATTGGTTTACAAAGTCTTTAGAAAAAAATACACAAAACAAAAACAAATGCAGGTTCTGCAAAACAGAACTAGAAATAGTTGTGTATCTCATTGGTGGGTATAGTACAATCACGGCTGGGTGTGTATACACTGAAAGGTACAATGATGTGTAAAACTGTTGCACTGGGAATTGTGCAACACTACAATATATAAGCAGATAAGAAGCAGTGGAACATAAACCATAAAGCATTATTAATAATGCTGAAGTTTATTTCACATGGGATCACTCATTGCCAACAGTTCAACAAGTAGATGGAAGAAAAACAGATATAATAGTCTAAGAAAAAAGAACAGGTCAAAGGAGTCACGCAGAAGTCAGAACAGGTCAGTTAAGGTTAATTATCTGTGAACAGAGGGGTGGAGATAGGAACTAAATATTCTATTTATGGGGTGAAATAAAAAATTCAAAGCCTTACAGGAAAAGCTCACCAAGACTCTGCCACAACTTGCAATGAAAGAAAGGTTAGTTTGCTTTTGATTTCTTGTAGTTTGTATTACTTTATTGCCTTCTTCTATTTTGTATAACGTGATTTGTTTTCTTTACACTCTGTTTTACTTGTATTCTGCTTTGAATTGCATATTAAAACTTGTAAAGAGACCACAGTTGTGTCTCCTGAGAGTCACACAGTATTTTTACCACAATCCCATGTTGTTGCTGTTGTGTTCTTAAATACATCTGTCTTTCTAGTTGCCTGCCCTTATGTTAATTTGACCACATATCTCCTTCCTTGTCCCCTTTTACTGGCTGTTTTGAGTATGCACAAAATTATCATTTTGTGAAATCATTCCCCTTCAACTGTTTAAATTTATTGGCCATCCAACTGTACTCCATAGAGCCAGAATACAAAAGTGCCCCACCCCATTTCAATCTATCTTGCTCTTTTAAAATTAGTGGTTCTCCACTTAGACAGCTGAAATTTTAGTTTCCCCCTTTTTCATATCTAACTGCTTAGTGCACACTGCAGTATTTATAATATGAACCCATTTTTTCATCTTATGTTTAAACATCTATTGCAAGACCATCAGTTGTAGGAGAGCCCACATTCTGCATCTCAGCAGTCATCTTAGAATTAGTGCTTCTGTTTTCTCCTGGTGAGAGGAGGAGTACAGGGACATTATTTCCTGGAGACAGCTGATCACCAGAAAGTCTAATAACTGCTTTATAGGTGACAGCTTGGAATCTGTGCCTATATTCTTATCCTGGTGAGAGAAGGAGCAGAGTGCATTGATTCCTGACTGTTTCTGGTTGGACAGTGAGTGTCCCTGCTTAACAGTCCTGATTGGTCTGGTTGCTATTAAAGGCATCTACCAGGAAAATGCTAAAACTAGCCTAACTTGCATCATCTGGGACAACACAGTGGATAACCAAACAGGCTGTGGCCTACTTTTCATCTTGGATTGGTGCTAATGTTTTACTTCTGTTGAGAGAAGAAGCAAAGGAGCATTGTATCCCAGCAGAGTGAAGCTGTGGTGAGACCAGCACTAGTAGTAGCCAGGCAGTAGTCATTCATTTGACTCCCCTTTTTTCATCATTCTTGACAAGCTAACTCTTTATTTTCAGTAAGTACTGCTTGATTTGTTTCTAACTTCAGAATATCTCCCTAAATACTTCATCTTTAAATTTTCAGGGTCTATGTATTAGTTTCCCCTCAAGTGTTTGCCATGATCTGTACAGACTCAGACACCTTGATTGCCATTTTTCCTGTAAAATTACAATAGAAATTTTCTCCAATACCTAGTGGCACACAAGGCAACTAGTTTGCAGTGATAATCGCTGTTCCCAGAGTTACAAACCAAATACTCCTGACATTGCTTTATATTCTCACTCCAGCTGTCTAATCAATAAAAAGGGTCTGTTGCCATGGCTATGAACTTTTCCACTGTCTCTGTTACCAGCTTGGTGGATATGGGCATCCTGAGGCAATGTAGAAATTGCTTCATATTTAATGACAACCAGTTAATTCTCAAACAAACCAATATGGTATGTGTGAGATTTATTTACACAATGTCACTGGGGAGGCAAAGATTTCACATAAAAGTATTCCTAATGTCAACAAGGTTGTCAGTAGTACACATGCTGCACACATCACGCATAATTCAAAGCAGACATATACTGAGACACTTATGTTTAACCTTCCTAAACCACAAAGACCTCCTAGACAAAGTACACATAAGAAATACCCTCAGCAGCCCCAAATGCACTTTTTCAAAACAACACCCACATCAACGCATAGAGCCACATCTCATGGAGCCTCCACCTTTAAGCCCATAAGGCAAGCTACAACAAAATCCAACATTCTTGTCATTGGACACGCTATTGTGAGGCACACTGATGTCCCTCTCACCAGGCTGAGTAAAGAGAAAGTCATGGTCAGTTGCTTATTGGGGACTAGGATCCATCACATTATGCACGCACTCAGGTCATTGGATCACAAGTACTGGTATGACTCATTCACAGTCCATGTAGGAGTAAATGACCTGAAACGTACCTCCCTAGACAATATGAAGAGAGACATCATAGAGCACTCAGAATATATGTCTCAGGCTGGTATGAGCCTAGCTTTGAGCAACATTTTACCTTCTCTAAGGATGATGCCACAATAAGCACAAAAGATGATTGACGTTAATAATTGGGTTAGTTTCTGGTGTAATGTTAAGGGGGTGCAATATTTGTCAGCTTAGAAGGAGATGGTCAACAGACCATACTGCTTTGCCAGAGATGGTCTGCACATCTCCTCTCTAGGATTTTGAATATTAGCTAAACATTGTCTTCCCCCACAGTACCCTTTTTAGGTACCGCCAAACTGAAAGTACTTCAGAAATAACAAATCAAAACCAAGAAAATCTAAAGGTATTGCAGCTCAATGCTAGTGTCTAAACAAAAACCTTCACTCCCTAAAAGCTTTCTTCACCCTAGAGAATTCTGATGTCTGTTCAGTTACCAAGACACCGAGACATGGTATAAAGCTGTGAAGAGTAGACCAACAGTGCAAGGTTATAATGCCTTCCACACATTTAGACCAGCTACTACACAGACAGGGACTAAAGGTGGAGGTGTCTCTGTTTACATAAGAAATAAATATACCTCAGGGCGGGTCAAACAGGACAATGCACTTGAGCTGCTCCATGTTCAAATCACCATATGCAAACTCCAATATCACTTCCTTGCCAGCTAAAGGTCCCCCTCTATGACTCAGGAAACCCATACCATGTATTTAAACTTATTAGAAATGCTAACTATCCAACCCAACACATTATTCATGGGTGGATTTAATTATCTCACTATTAACTGGGAATCTTATATGACACCAAATGTACATGCACAGAGATTGCTGGATTTTGTAAGCACAAACTCTCTGAACCAGGTAGTCAATACACCAACCAGGGGTGCAGCCATACTGGATCTGCTCCTCACTAATATGGGAGAGTGCTGCACACCCCCTACTGTAATGTCTTCCCTGGTAAGGTTAGACCAAAGAATGGTCTCCTTTGAAGTAAAAATAAAACCGGTAACTCCAGCTAACCCTGGAATATTCAGGAACTACTCTAAGGCTAACCTCCTGCTATTAAGTGATAAAATGGAAAAATTGCAAGCCCACATAAATACTGAGAACACTGCTGCCTATGCAAAACTGTTCACAGAAACCCTATACAAGCACATTAATAGCTGCATATACATATATATGCATGTACCCACCAGGAAGAAGTACAGAACTAACTCATAAAACAAGCTACCCTGGTGGTATCACAAAATCAGTAGGCTGTATAACAGAAGGAAGACAATCATGGCAAAAATTAGGAGGTCCAGCACACAACAGGATAAAAGCACTCTCATTAAACTAAAAAATCTCAGAGGACAGATAAAGTCTAGCAAAGCCAAATTTTTGGTGAATCTGGCCTCCCAGGCCAACGGCAACCACAAAGCATTCTTTAGCTATGTCCTTCAACCTCAAAAACAATACACAATTGTGTGCAGAACTCATTAATAATGGAGACACGTATACTGAGCCAGAAGGTATAGCAAACCTACTGGCTGATAAATTTAGCTCCAACTTTACCCTTCTTTCCCTCTCAGCCTACAGTCAGGAAATACCATCTAATATAACTCTCCCTGCTATCACTAGTGAACTGGTCTTTAATGCTCTCTCTAAGGTCAAGAACACTGCACTAATGGGCCCAGACAATATCCCAGAATGCCTTCTAAATATCATGAAAAATAAACCTATCAGGGCCTCTGGAATTGCTATTCGATTTTTTATATTTTTATTTATATATATATATATATATATATATATATATATATATATATATATATATATATATTTATTTATTTATTTTTTATAATTTTTAAATTATATTGCTATTTCTAATTATTTAACTATAGCATCCAAACAGGTGTTGTGCCGGATGAATGGAGAACAGCAAAGGTTGGCCATCTACAAACCCTGGAAACTACAGACCTAAAAGTCTCGCTAGTCTTACATGTAAAACCATGGAAAGAATTATCATGGAAATGATCGATAGTGATATAGTAAACCTCCAGACACTAGACCCAACCCAGTCTGGTTTTGTCAAGGGCAAATCATGCCTACTCAACCTGGTGGACTTCTTTGAGAAGGTCACCAAAGCAACGGGTGAGGGCAAATAGTTCACACTGCCTACCTTGACGTGGTTAAGGCATTTGACACAATACCCCACTTAAAACAGCAAAAAAAATTATAGACTTCGCACCTAAAATCTGACTTCACAACAGTATCCAACAGTAAAAAAATGATGATCCAGACTACCAGGCTGATAAAATCAGTATTTTAATAAAAATGCAATAAGTGAGCGCTTTCAGGTTAAAAAATCCTTCTTCAGACATCATACAAAAATTGTCAAACACCTTTTAAAATACATAATATCCAACCAAAAAGCTCCGTGTTGTACCCTCCTGTTTTTTAAAATAGGTTTAATAGGAATGACTCCATTTAAACCAGGTGCTCTATCAACATCCAGATTAATTATCCATCTAGTTTCACTACATTCTGTTATGTTTTTCAAATCACCCCCCTCCTGGTTGGATGAATAATTTGTAGAACCTTAAAAGAAAATGCATGCCCAGGGTACTGCTTTACATGCTGATATTATGTATATTGGCTGTACTTATAGATGACATATACTGTAGCACCCTGTCTTTTAATCTACAATTCATTTTGCCAACATAAAATGAATAACATTGCATACAATCAGTCAAATATATAATATTGCTGGTCAAACAATCAGCATATTGTTTCAGTGAATAGCTCCTCCCAGACAGTGGATGAATGAATACATTGTTGTGTCTAATGTGTTGACAGGCTTAACAATGTTCCATAACAGGTTTCCTAACACCCTGTTGGTCAGTGCACAGCAAATCTTTTAAGTTCTTATTACGCTTAAAGCAAAACATGGGTTTCTGAGTTATTGTTTCCTTTACCTTATCATCTGTTAGTGAGATTTTACACTTTTGGCGAATGATGTTACATAAACCTCCAACATCATTACTATAATTCAAAGTAACTCGTAGGGGCTGCCTTCTCATATCTACCACCCTATCACTCACCTGTACATTTACTGAGAACCAGGGTCTTGCCCTGTTTGATCTCTCCACACTCCTCTTACTAAACGCCCATTGTACCATATTGTGATTGTATCCCCTTGCTTTTAAATTCACCATAAGTTCTGTGGATTTCTCTCTGTACACCTCATCGTTAGTACATAACCCGGATGTTCAAAAAAAAAACTGCCCCTGAGCAATGTTGTCAAACATATATCTGGGGTGCATACTGTCATAGGCTAGGATACTATTTCTCCAACAGTCCTTCCTATACAGAATGGTCTCAGTCCATTTATTTACATTTTTCATTACTCAAACATCTAGAAAATCTGTAGTTGTATCAGAGAATGAAACACTGAACCTCAAGAAATCAGTGGCAGTTTCCAGATAGGTGATAAATAGATATAGATATTTCTATGTCCCTGTCAAAAGCAGGAACACGTTGTCCACAAAATAGACATAACTCAGGAACCCCTTCCATAAATGTGTTACCTTGAATATTACCTGATCTAATATGCCAACGCTATGTTGGCATATGCGTTTGCGCAGGGGGTGCTCATAGCCACACCCCTGCTCTGATGGTAAAAGCAATTGTTATACATAAAAATAATGAGCAGGCAACGGATTCTTCAACACTTTATTAACATTAGCGCTTTCACTGACACAAATGCATCAGCTTCTTCAGACTAAGTAAAAAAACTCACTCACAGTCTCCCAGTTTAAACATACCCATTAAACTCAAAACCAATAAACAAGTGGCCACAAACATGATGTCATCTTACAAGTTCTTAATTAAAGGAAAATTACCAATTTTTAAAGGTTTAAATTGTGTGTGCTACAAAAATCGCTTCCAATAAAGAAATGAAAAAACCTTTACAACCATTACTTTAAATTCTCAATTAAACATATTCTTCCAAGAATCAAGTTTAAAGCACATAGTAAATTATTAGCACTCCTGTTATGCAAAAACATATAAAAATGGGTACAAAACACTAATAAATAAAGCACCATAACTGCCTAAACTACCTATGTACATATTAAGTTATTTAAAAGTGTAAATAAAAAAAATGTATGTGTGTGTGTGTATATATATATATATATATATATATATATATATATAAATATATATATATATATATATATATATATATATATATATGTGTATATATAAAAAATACACATATACATATATATATATATATATATATATATATATATATATATATATATATATGTGTGTGTGTGTGTACGGGAACACTTCACATAATCGAATTACTGAAATCTCAAATTTCATATGGTCGAGACCATATGATCGAGATTTCAGTAAATCAAATATGTGTAGTGTTTAAAAATAAGAGTTTACTTACCTTAATACATTGCGTGCACACAGAGGCAAGGATTCTTGTACCCTCTGTGTGTATGTAATGTTTTATATTTTTTGCGGTGTTGACAGGAAATGAGAAATCTCCCGTTTTGCTCTTCCAGATACAGCGCAAAACAGGAGATTTCCCATTTCCCCACTGTAGCGCGATCTTGGAGTTGATATATTTAAGTAGGGGGGGGGTGCAGGGGGACAAAGCTCTCCTGCAAAAGCAAAGTTTGCCTTTTTTTTTTGGTTTTGCTTCAGAAGTTCGAGTTTCCGAAACTCGATTTTTTGGTTTCGGTTATTTGCAGTTCGAGATTTTGTAAATTCGAGCTTCTGAAGTGAATCCATATATACATATACATATATATATATATATATATATATATATATATAAATAAAAAATAGTTCAAATTAATATTAAATTTTAATACCAAAATCCCACATCATTGTGTTATTTCTAAAACTTTACACATATTATGGTATTATGTTAACTAGGCAGGAATCCCGATGAAATTTAAAATAATACAAGGTAAGCAGCCATATCCTAGGCTCAAACCTGTTTATATATACACAACAAAAACTTCATCAAGGAAAAAATATATATAAAAAAAAAACATATATATATATATATATATATATATATATATATATATATATATATATATATATATATAACAAACCCATTCCTACCTAGAAAGGGCCTTCAATTTTAATAAACATTTAATGGATAAGGCCTCATTTAACCCAGGGAAGATGTGCACTGCTGTTCGAACCTGCCATTCCAGCTCTGCCTCTTCCAGTTTTTTTCCCAAGGCCCTCCTCTCTGTTTGAAGTCCATTTGTTGCAGCACCAGAAACATGAAACGATGGCAGGAAAAGCTGAGGTGTGTCTAGCTAAAGCATTAGTATTAATTTTATTGTTAATACTATACTTCTCCTCCTTCTTTTAGTTTTTCCCGGTTAGGGGTCGCCACAGTGGATCACCAGTCTGCTCATGATTGGCAGTGGAGTTTTACGGAGTCGAATTGCCAGCCCGGCACCCAACCTTCCACAGAAGGCACACATGCACACACTCACACCTAGGGCCAATTTAGAGTATCCAATCCACCTACAGCATGTCTTTGGGAGGAAACAGGAGCAGCCGGAGAAAACCCACATGACCACAGGAAGGACATGCAGACTCCACACAGAAGGCACCCCAGCCGAGGATCGAACCAGAGAACCTCTTGCTGTGAGGCGGCAATGTTAACCGCTGCACCACCGTGGCTGCCCATTGTTAATACTATACTGATGTTCATAAATCCTTGATTTTATTTTCCTCTTGGTTGTTCCGATGTAAAACGCCTCACATTGGTCACAGGTGGCTACATAAACTACCGCCCGAGAATCACAATTGTGTCTACCATAAATATGGTATTCTCTATCTCTAATTTTAACTTTATTTGTCATTTTTATGCACTTACATTGATGACATCTCCCACAATTAGTCATACCCAACTTCATTTTAGAAGTTCTTATAGGCCTCTCCACTAGACATTCAAGTTCAAACCCCTTCTGAAAGTCAATTGTGGGGTTGAAAGAATTTCTAAGTTGAGTATCATCTGAAATAAACGCCCAGTTTTTGTTGATAATCTCCCTAGTAAGGAGAGAATCTAGTGAAAAAGGTAGTTAAAAACCTAATAGATTGACCAGAAGCCTGTGTATTTCTAGGACCAGGGGACAGTTCACCCTGTGCCCCTGTGGGAACCGTGTCATAACCCTTATGGAACAAGGGCATGAAATGGCCCAAGATTCTTTTATCAATGACTTCCTCAAAGATTAATTCAATAAAGACACTTGGGTAGCTTCTCTTACAAAACATGGTTTTTAGTAGTTCGCATTCTATTATAAAATCATCATAGTCAGAAACCATTGTAGTTACTCTCACCGCCTGTCCTTTTACTACTGCTTTCTTTTGGTGCAGAGGGTGGCAGCTAGTAAAATGTAAAAATGAATTAGAATATGTTGACTTACGGTAGATGGTGGTTCTAACTCGATGGTATCCAAAAAAATCAATCTGCTCAATCCCAGCTTGGAATGTGAAGTCCAGAAAATGTGTAAAGGATTTGATTTCAGTAATGAATGACTGAATTAGAGCCACCTCGCTATTCCACAAAAATAACATGTCGTCCTGGTACCTAGTGTACCAAATAACATGTTCTTTAAATAACTGGTGATTAAATAAGAAAGACCTTTCCTAGTAAGCCATCACACTATTTGCAAAACTGCTACCACATGAAGCATCCATTGCCACCCCACTTTTCTGTGGAAATAGTTCATCATTCAAGTAAAGAAAGTTATTGGATATAAATATTTCTAAGAGTGTTTCTATGACATTAATCTCTTGGTTATCTATACCTTTGAGGTGAAGGAACTCTCTAACCCATTCAATGCCAAGTTGTTGAGGTATGACAGTGTATAAATCCTTGATGTCTAATGTGAAGAAAACTAAATTCTCATTAAATTCTAAATTATTGATAGACTCAAGAAAGTGCCATGAATCATGGCATATTTGATGTTCTAATTTCACCACTGGTTTCAATTTAGAATCAACATATTTGGCACATGCATAAGAAATAGAGCCCCTACATTCCACAATAGGTCTAAAAGGTGGGTTAAAGAAATTTTTATGTATTTTAGGGGCTACAAAAAGCACTGGAATCATGGGTGCAGGCATGGTTAAATAATGGAGAGTTTCTACATCAATGCTTCCTTCCAAAAACAAATCCGAAAGGGTAGCATTAATCTTCCTGTAGACTCCATTGACCTGATTAAGACTAACCTTTTCATATAATGCACCATCTAGCACTGTATGCATCCTCCTAATATAGTCATGTTGGTCCATAAAAACTAGTCCTCCATCCTTATCGGGTTTCATGACTCGTACTTGGCAAATATTCAGTAAGTCTATGAAATCCATCTCTTGAGGGGAAATGTTTTTATAATTGTTCATATTATGACTATTATTAGAAAACATTCTCCTAAAGTCAATTTCACATGCTTTCTCAAAGTGACACAAAGTTTAATTTAAAGGGGGGTTAAAAAGGCTTTAGACCCTCAAACTGCAAGTGTTGAGTGGGCTCCCATCAGCAATTGTAGGTTCAACTTACAAACAAACCATTTCAAATCGATAATAAGTTTAACCAGGTTAACTCTCCTATCAGGTACGAA
This sequence comes from Protopterus annectens, assembly GCF_019279795.1. Classification (NCBI taxonomy): domain Eukaryota; kingdom Metazoa; phylum Chordata; order Ceratodontiformes; family Protopteridae; genus Protopterus; species Protopterus annectens. Next base: position 432,359,614 of record NC_056732.1, on the reverse strand, counting down.
GGTTAAACCTTTTGAAAAAAAGTCAACCATCTCCTTTTCCACATTGAGGTAACTAAAGCTGAAAATTTTAAAGTCCCCTTCGGAACTAATAAGAATAATAAGAAGCTCCGATGTTATCTCCTTCTCCGGTTGTGGTGTTTCCTGTTCTGCCCTTGCCTCTTGTTGCTCACCTGTCCATTCAGCTGGTGTTAGAAACCATTGGACTCTCGAAAATACTGCTGGTGGTAGGTATTTGCATGAGTGCCCATATCTTGTGGTGGTTGTTGGGGGTCATAGCATTGTGGGTTGTTTCTAATACACTCACTACACCGAACAGGTGGTACTGAATCCATAGTCCCCTCATTTACCAAGTCATTAGTATTGTCAGGCTGATTTATGTTGACTGACTGGGCAACATGATTATCACCAGAAAAGAAAGTCACAACAGGAGGGGAGGCTGGATATGCAGTACCTTGGGAATAATCTTTAAGGTCTCTCAGAATCCTTTTCTTTTTGACCTCAATATATTTCCCCAAACTAAAAAATACGTGCATATTCAAACCTGTATGTCATAGTCATTATCGTTCATAATGGCTTGTTCTAAGGCATCCAGCTCATTCCTATAAGATGTGATTTGAGTCTTTTAATTATTAATTAATAGCCTCAAGAATTCAAGCCCTTCTTTATCAAAAAGTGCCATCAATTCCAAATGAAAGGGAGATCTGTTGACAAGCCCTATGGGATATCTCCACTGGTGCAAACCCTTTGGTATAATTTTTTTATTAATACATTCTTCTAGGTAGAAACTTCTAGCTGGAGTTTCCTGCATTTGAAAAACTTTTCATCAAATTCATTTAGGTGGTCCACAATAGAATTGTCCATTGTTATCATTAATTGCTTCCGTTGATGCATTAGTGTTAGTGAAAAAAGAATTATTTCTTAAAAAAGAATCCATAGTTGGAATGTCACTCACCCAAGTGGTGTTACCTGATGTCCGTTTTCCATCGACTACATTTCCAAAAGCTCCTGAGCTACTGGCTACATTACCTCAGTTCAGTGTAGCTCTTACAGGATTAGCAGAAGCGTCCATTGGCAAAGAAGGCTGTGTTGGCAGCTCAACCTGATGTGTATCAGCATGAGATGTAGTTAATCCAGTGCTTCTTGAAGTTGCTTGCACTTTATTAAATTCCATTCGTTGTGATAAAGTGTCAACTTGCTTCATTAATTCCTGTACAAGCAATGCAAGTTCGCCCACAGCATTCACTTCCTGGGCGGTATGTGATAAGTTGTTTAAAACTGTATCCTGGGGGAACAAAGGTTTTGAAGGAGAAGCACTCACAATGAAGACAACACTAAATCCTACTACTTCCAAACTAGGAAAATCAAAAAAACGAGCAGGCAACGGATTCTTCAACACTTTATTTACGTTAGCACTTTCACTGACACAAATGCATCAGCTTCTTCAGACTGAGTAAAAAAACTCACTCACAATCTCCCAGTTTATGAATCTCCAAGTTTCATGTAAAGGGGGGTTAAAAAGGCTTGAGACCCTCAAACGATGTAAGTGTTGAGTGGGCTCCCATCAGCAACTGTAGGTTCAGTTTACGAACAAAAAATTTCAAATCGATAATAAGTTTAACCAGGTTAGCTCTCCTATCCGGTACAAAGGTTAAACCTTTTGAAAAAAAGTCATCCATCTCCTTTTCCACATTGAGGGAACTAAAGTTGAAAATGTTAAAGTCCCCTTCAGAACTAATAAGAATAATAGGAGGTTCCGATGTTATCTCCTTCTCTGGTTGTGGTGTTTCCTGTTCTGCCCTTGCCTCTTGTTGTTCACCTGTCCATTTAAAAATTGGTAATTTTGCTTTAATTAAGAACTTGTAAGATGACATCATGTTTGTGGCCACTTGTTTACTGGCTTTGAGTTTAATGGGTATGTTTAAACTGGGAGATTGTGAATTAGTTTTTTTACTCAGTCTGAAGAAACTGATGCATTTGTGTCAGTGAAAGTGCTAACGTAAATAAAGTGTTGAAGAATCCATTGCCTGCTCATTTTTTGATTTTCCTAGTTTGGTAGTAGTAGGATTTGATACATAAAAATATTATTGTTCAGTACACACTCTAACAATAAACACACACTATTAATGTCAGTTTGATTCAAAATTTGTGCTTGTTTCAAAATAGCTTCAATGGCCATCAAGCCATATTTTTTTATAATGACTGTGAACAGGTTGTTTATATCCAGGGTTACTAACAAGTAATCCGTACAATCAGCATTAGGTCCCAAATACCTGTGTAGAGATTGCAGGAAATGAGCCGTTTCTCTCAATATCCTGGGTGTAGAGATTAAACACTTTCTTAATTGCACCTCTACCCAGATAGAAGCATTTTCAGGTGCCTACCCCTTGACAGATACATTCGGGTGTAATGGTGGGTTCCTAGAGTTATCATGCATTTTGGGTAGAACTCTGAACAATGTAATGACAGAATGTTCAATCGGGTCTATATTAGAACATCGAATATTTAACAGTTCGTATCACTAAAGGTCGGCTTTTAGTGATCAAACTGTTAAAACATTGAATGTTCAGAAAAAAAATAAAAACAACAACAAAAATAAATAAATAAAGGGTGTAGGCAGGGGGACAAGCCCACCTACACCCCCCACACCCCTTGCTACTTAAATATACCAACTCTGAGACCGCACTACATTGAAGTAAATTGAAATTTACCCTTACGGAGATTTACTTGTTTGATGTTCTGCAGTTTTGCTATTCTCGTGTTGACAATGTCATATTCGACATTGTCAGCTTTTGAGAAGTTAATATAGACCCGTTCAATCAGTACAAACTTAAGTGTCTTCATTGATCCGGTTGCTTAACCTAAGGTTAAGAAACTCATGTTTAACCTTGCCAATAATTCTATTGGTATCTGTTGGTGTTAGTCGTTGATAAGTATCTAAGTCACTCAACAGCATAAGAACACTATTATGATAGTCCACTGTTCATAACTACAACCGCCCCTCCCTTGTCAGTGGGCTTTATTGTGATACCCTTATTATTTATAAGTGTTCTTAGTGCTTGTCATTGTTCCATATTCAAATTGTGAAAAACACACTTATTTTTAGTGTTTAAAAACTTAAAAATATCATCCTCACAAGTTTTTATAAACGTTTCAACCACAGAACTAACAGGGGGGTTAAATGTATTGGTCTGCCTCAAAACACAGTCTCTAGGCCCAGACTCAACACCATAAATGAGTTTCAACTCAATATTTCTGGCAAACAATCTCAAGTCCAACACACAGTCACTAAAATTAGATCCAGTACTTGGGATGAATGTTAATCCCTTACTCAAAATGTAGTTTTCAGCATCAGATAAAACATAATCAGAAATATTGTATACATTACTGTCTCTATTGCTAATGGCAGTCACATGGATATCTTCTGTCTCTTTGCGTTGCGATTCAATGACCGATTCCTGTTCAGATTATCTTTCTTCTTTACCGGTACAGGTAAAACGTGAAAAGAGGAGCTCAAAATTTTAGGTTGGGGTCTTAGTGCATTTGTACTATTTAACGCCAGGTACAAACTCACATGTCACCTGGTGGTTAGCCAGGTTCCTATCATGAAATCGAACATTAAGAATGCCGAATACCAGAAAGACGAACTTGATAGTTCGAAAGCTGAGAATGTCGAAGCCGCAGAAACCCGAATTCTTTCCCATGGAAGGAATTCGGTTGGCCATTTCTGCATCTTTGGCATTTTCGGACTGGGTCAAGGTAAGTGTACGAATGGGTAGTGATGGACTTTAGGGTTAGGGCATGGGTCAGGTAAGTGTGCTATATTGATGGACTTTAGGGTTAGGGTGCGGGTCAGGTAAATGTGCAATATTGACAGACTTTAGGGTTAGGGTGTGGGTCAGGTACGTGTGCGATAGTGACGGACTTTAGGGTTAGGGTGTAGGTCAGGTAAGTGTGAGTTAGTGACGGACTTTAGGGTTAGGGCTGGGTTAAGGATAGTGCATAGATAGTGGTGTATGTTAGGTTTAGTGTAGGTTTTGAAGGTGTTTGGTGTGATTGTGTTATGTGTGTGTTTTTTGGAACAGTGAATTTTTTCCCTGGGAAAACATTTGCTGTTTTGAAGTTTCAATGTTCTCCGAATTCGATCTTCCAAGTTCGAACTTATGGTGTTCGACATTTTGGAAGTTTGATTTCATTATATAGGCCTGGTTAGCCAACTAGCTCACAGACATGACCCAGGAAGTTAGAAATGGGGAGTCCACCTCTACAAAGATGGCAGTCACAAGTGGAGTCCTTCAGGGATCAGTCCTTGGACTGCTTCTTTTTGCCATTTACTTTTCTGAAGTCAAAGCCAATGTCAGTGGTCTCTGGTTGACTACATTTGCAAGTGATTGCAAATTAGGGGCTTTCATTGAATCCCACAGTGACACAAATGTTCTGTAGGAGGGGCTGACACAGACAAACCACTGTTGTCAGAGCCATAGATTAAAACAAAATGCCAAGAAATACATAACAGTATCCTTTGGGAAGTCATCCACCCCTGGTAACCATCACATTGACAACACACCCCTTAGAGCTGACCCAGTAGTCAGGGACTTAGAGACACACATAGATTGTAATCTAGCTTTTGACCCTCACTTGTCTACAGTAGTGATGTAATCCATCCATGTTCTGCAACTTATACACAAAGGTATGGCATCTAAGTCCAAAGAAGTCATTGTTTCAGTGTATTCAGCATTCATCAGACTTATCATAGAGTACAATGCCCCTTTGGTATGTACCTAACCAGGCATATCCAACAATTGGAATGTCCACAGAGATTCCTCACTAACGGAATACAGGGCATAAGTAAAATGTCCTATGCAGACTGCCTCAGTGCCCTATCCCTGTATTCTGTCTCCTACAGGATTTTGAGGGGAGATTTATGCCTGGCATACAGGGCATTGTCAGATCCTACTTTGATAGACCTCCTGCATATCCACAAAACAAAAGTCACCAGAATTACCCATTCTAAAGACTTAAACTTTGTCTGTGATATAAATAGGACCTCCTGGAGAGTCAGGTATTTATCCCAGAGATTACCCCATCTCTGGAACAGGGTCCCATTCCATGTGAAGCAGAGTTCCCCCCAAACCCAATTCAAGTGCGACCTGGACAATTGGATGGGAAACAGGAAGTTCATCCCTGATTTGACACCTATGTCTCTAATGGACACAGGCAATCTGTAAATGTTTCATCTCCCAGGCCTTAGCTTGTAAATGTTTAATCCCCCAAGCCCCTGCTTACACTTATCAAAGGTATCAGAACTTGTCAGAAATTTGGGATGCATGGCTAGGCTTAAAAAAGCCCTTGTGTTCGTTAGCCGAGTAAACACCTATGAGCCTATGAAGCTATAAGAGCATTTGTCATTGAAATTGCTATACCCAGCAATTATAGTGTCTTAGATATAGAGAGAGAGATACCAAGTTCATAAAATACCAAGATCTAGAGGTAAAAATGTGAGACCAGCATAGAAGAAAAATACCTAGAAATTTCCAGTAATAGTAGGAACAACAGGACTAGTAAGAAAGAATTTGCTATCATACTTACATATCTTACCAATATATATAATCCCATACGAACTACAGAAAGAGGCAATTTTCTGTACTTTGCAGATGATGAGTAGAGCACTCTTGGCTAACATCAAAGACTAAAATGATACTAATTTCTAAAACTCTAATTGTACCCTGACTAAAAAATGGCGTCCATTCATATCAATATATGTACAAATTCTAAGCATTTGGAGAAAATCAACTGAGAGACAGGAATCGTTTTGTTTAGAATAAATAAATAAATAAAATTCTAAGAAATGTCTGGTGAAAAAGTCCATCCATCAATCCACAACCCCCTTTTCACATATGGGGTTGGGGTGTCACTTTAACAACGACAATCATCTAGAGCCAAACTTTGCACCATTAGGTGGCTAGAACTGCCACAGTTCTTCTTGCACACCACACACTCGCATGCACAGTCACACCAATGGCCAATTTAGAGTGCCTAATCCACCTGCTGCATGTCTTTGGAATGTGGGAGGAAACCCAAACAAACACATGGCGGGCATACAGACTCCATACAGAAGGCACACCAGCTAAGAATTGAACTGGGTAACCTATAGCTGTGAGGTGACAACTCTATCTGGTGTGCCACTGTGCCACCCACAAGTCTAGTGCAAAATATTTTTAATTAGTAGAGCATACAAATATTGCATGATAACTATAAGAGTCAATCAGAGGAGGTTAGAAGGGAGTTGAAAGAGAGGTTGGATAAGCAATTCACAAAGCAACAATGGGGGGGATATATGTATGTTTCCCAAATATGCAACAAAATCTGGAAGATTTAGGATTTTTGATTGAAAATATTTACACAGATATTTTTATACCCAAGTAGACTCCAGAGAATTTGTCCTCATGTAGATAGCAAATGTTGGAGGTATGACAGGGAAGAAAGAGATATTTGGGAGCATATTTCTGGGAGTTAAGTGAGTTTGTGGACTTTAAGGATTTCTTGCGGGATGCACTGTTGGAGATGCTGGGTGAGTAGATTGATATAATAAGGGAGATGAGTTTTCTGAGCTATTATACAGAATCTGAATTGCCTAGACATGGTAAGGCCTTGCTGTGTCTAATGATGGTGGCTACCAAAAAAAACAATTACTAGAAAATGGAAATCAAAATCTATACCAGCTATATTAAAGTAGTGAATATAGTAACAGAGATTAAACAACTGGAAATGAGGTCTTTAGAAACAGGTAAGAGCAAACTACATAGGAAAAATAGGAATTGTGGGAACAATACATACAGGGGATGAATGAGGTTTAAAAGAAGCCAGGACTTAAAATATGCTATGTAATGTTTGACTGAAAAACGATTGAGTAGATTATAAGTGATGTACAATATTTGCAACTGGGAGTGTGTCAGTACGGTTTGTGGTGTATCGGTGTGGTTTGCTTTCATTTATATAAATGTATGATTGCTTATGTCTTAAGTGATGGCTTAATAAAGCTGTTTCTTATTTTAAAAAGGGGCAGGAATTGAATAATTATGTAATGTTGCTTAGGTTATATGATACATAGCAATATATGTGAAGCATAATGTTTGTTAATTTTAACTTGTTAATAAAGTTTGTTGCTTGGGTTATTTGATACATAGCAATATATGTGAAGCATCATCATTCTCTTTCGGCTTTTCCCGTTAGGGGTCGCCACAGCGGATCATCTCTTTCCATTTCTTCCTATCCTCTGCATCTTGCTCTGTCACACCAACCGCCTGCATGTCCTCTCTCACCACGTCCATAAACCTTATCTTAGGCCTTCCTCTATTCCTCTTACCTGGCAGCTCCATCCTTAGCATCTTTTTCCCAATATACCCATCCTCCTCAGCACATGTCCAAACCAACGCATAATCTCGTCTCTCTTGCTTTGTCTCCAAACTGTCCAACATGAGCTGACCCTCTAATATACCGATTCCTAATCCTATCCATCCTAGTCACACCGATTGCAAATCTTAACATCTTTAACTCTGCCACATCCAGCTCTGACTCCTGCCTTTTGTCAATGCCACTGTGTCAAACCCATATAAAATAGCTGGTCTCACTACACTCTTGTACACCTTCACTTTCACTCTTATGGATGCTTGTCTGTCACAAATCACTCCTGACACTCTTCTCCACCCATTCCACCCTGCCTGTACTCTCTTCTTCACCTCTCTTCCACATTCACCATTACTCTGAACTGTTGATCCCAAGTAGTTAAACTCGCCCACCTTTACCAACTCTACTCCCTGCATCCTCACCATTCCTCTACCCTCCCTCTCATTTACACACATATATTCTGTCTTAGCCCTGCTGACCCTCATTCCTCTGCTCTCTAGAGCATATCTCCACCTCTCCAGAGTCTCCTCAACCTGATTCCTACTCTCACTACAGATCACAATGTCATCTGCAAACATCATAGTCCACGGGGCCTCCTGTCTGATCTCATCTGTCAACCTGTCCATCACCACTGCAAATAAGAAAGGACTCAGAGCTGATTGATGTAATCCCACCTCCACCTTAAACGGATCTGTCACTCCCACTGCAGTCCTCACCACTGTCACACTACCCTTACATATCCTGTACCACTCTTTACTTCTCTGCCACTCCCGACTTCCTCATACAATACCACAACTCTTCTCTAGGCACCCTGTCATATGCTTTCTCCAAGTCTACAAAGACGCAATGCAACTCCTTCTGACCTTCTCTGTATTTCTCCATCAACACTCTCAGAGCAAACATTGCATCTGTAGTGCTCTTTCCTGGCATGAAACCATACTGCTGATCACTAATCATCACCTCCCTTCTTAACCTTGCTTCCACTACTCTTTCCCATAACTTCAAGCTGTGACTAATCAGTTTTATCCCTCTGTAGTTACTGCAGCTCTGCACATCACCCTTATTCTTAAAGATAGGTACCAAAACACTTTTTCCTCCACTCCTCAGGCATCCTCTGACTTTCCAAAATTTCATTAAACAATCTAGTTAGAAATTCCACTGCCATTTCTCCTACGCACCTCCATGCTTCCATTGGTATGTCATCTGGGCCAACAGCCTTTCCATTCTTCATCCTCTTCATAGCTGCCTACTTCCTCCTTGCTAATCTGTTTCACTTCCTGATTCACTATCCCCACATCATCCAACCTTCTCTCTCTCTCATTCTCTTCATTCATCAGCCTCTCAAAATACTCTTTCCATCTACTCAACACACTCTCCTCTCTTGTGAGTACCTTTCCCTCTTTATCCTTTACCCTTACATGCTGCACATCTTTCCCAGCTCTGTCCCTCTGTCTAGCTAATCGGTACAGGTCCTTTTCTCCCTCTTTAGTGTCAATCTCGCACAACTCTCCATATGCCTATCCTGCCACCTCTCTTTGCCATCGCCTCATCTCCTTATACTCATGTCTACTTTCTCATCTCTTTGACAATCCCACTTCTTCTTCGCCAGCCTCTTCCTCTGTATACTCTCCTGTACTTCCTCATTCCACACCAGGTCTCCTCCTCCTTCCTCTGTCCAGATGTCACACCAAGCACCTTTCTAGCAGTCACCCTTACTAGTTCTGCTGTAGTTACCCAGCTATTACTCTCCACTGCCTCCCAGTCTTAACTCTCTTCTTCCCTACTCCACTTCACAATCACCTTTTTTTTAACCCACCATTTAATCCTTGGCACAGCTTTCACATTCCTCCTCCTCTTCTTGATCACCAACGTCATTCTACATACCACTAATCTGCTTAACTACACTTTCACCTGCCACCACTTTACAGTCTCCAATCTCCTTAAGACTGGCCCTCCTACATAGTATATAATCAACTTGTGAGCATCCTCCTCCACTCTTGTACGTCACCCTATGCTCCACCCACTTCTTAAAATACGTATTCACCACAGCCATGTCCATCCTTTTCTAACACTCCAAAATTTTCTCTTTCTCTTCCATCCACACCCAACTTGAGGAGCATATGCACTAACAACATTCATCATTACACCATCAATTTCGAGCTTCATAAATATCACTCTTCACGTCTAAAACACTCTTGGCATATTGTTCCTTTAGTATAACCCCTACCCCATTTCTCCTGCCATCCCCCCCATGATAAAACAATTTAAACCCGTTTCCTAAACACGTGGCCTTACATCCCTTCCATCTGGTCTCTCGCACACACAATATAGCAACCTTCCTTCTCTGCATCATATCAGCTAGCTCTCTTCCTATACCAGTCATACTGCCAACATTCAAAGTTCCTACCCTCACTGCTACACTCCTAACCTTCCTCCTATCTTCCTGCCTTTGCACGCCGCGCCTCTCTCCTCCTCTTCTCCAACAGTAGCCCAATTTCCGCCAGCACCCTGTTGGCTAACAGTACTGGTGGCGGTCGTTGTTAACCCGGGCCTTGACCGAACCGGTATGCAATTATGAAAAGTTCTCCGCATCAGTAATTTTTGGCAGAAGTTCTATGCCGGATGCCCTTCCTGACGCAACCCTCCCCATTTATCCGGGCTTGGGACCGGCACAAAGAAATGCACTGGCTTGTGCATCCCCAGTGGCTGGGTATATAATAGCAATATATGTGAAGCATAATGTTTGTTAATTTTAACTTGTTAATAAAGTTTGATTACTTTTGCATAAATGCAAATGTGCCTATGTCACAAGTGCTAATTCAACAAAGGTGTCCAAAATATATTTTTTCTGGAATTTTGCTGTGTTATGTACATTACAAAAAGTGGTGTTGCTTTTGGGGTGGATAAGAGGTGCCTGTGGGTATAGGCAGAGAGGTGATTTATAATGATGTTGGGGCATTTTGCAGCTGATATAATGTTAGCGGTGTTAGATGTTATAATACAGTCTAAAGTGATGGTCATAAAGTTATTTTTTTTTATATCTGGTGGGAGTGGTGATGAGTTCATAGGTTCATAGGTGTGTACTCGCCTAGCCTATAGGATTACCCTGACATCATGCCACCTGACCTTAGTTCCCAGGTCCTCTGTTGAGTAAACCCACTGGAGTGATCCCTATGGTGAATTTTCTATTTCCCATCCACTCATCAAAATTTCTCTTGAAGAGAGCCAGTGAAGTGCTCTGGTTGACATGTATGGGAAGTCTATTCCATAGCAGGGGCAGTCTCTGGGTTATGAACCTGTCCCACCAGCATGTTCTGTTGATTGTGGTAATGAGGTTGAGGTCTCTGGAGCATGTGGTGCAGAGGGACTGGGATTTCTTTAGATGTAGCATTTCTAACAGAGTTGCGTCAGACATGGCTTTGTAAGTCAAGCAGAGATCACCTCTAAGTAGGCGGTATGAAACAGAGAATAGCTGGAGTTTTTTTAGTCTGTCCATATAGGACAAATGTTTAAGGCCTAGGATCCTATTTGTGAGGTACTTTTGCGGCCTCTCCAGTTGTTGCAGGTGTTTAGTGAGGTACATGCCAAATGGGGCATTGTACTCAATGTTTTGCCTAATTAGGGAAGAGTAGAGGGAGACAATGACCTCTTTCTTCCTGAATGCAAAACCCTTAGTAATGAGATCTGCCACATAGAAGGATTTTCTGAGCACAGTGGCAATGTGGTGGTCAAAAGAGAAGTTGCTGTCAGCCTGTGTTCCCAGATCTCCTATAACACCTTCTGTGTCCAGTGGACTACCATCAATGTGGTAATTCATGGGAACTAGGTTTTAACCAAAGGGAATGGTGACACATTTTTTGGCATTGAGCTTAAGGCCATGGTGGTGACACCAGTTATTGGTCTCAGTGAGGCCTTTCTGTAGGATGTCAGCATCACATGTGCAGTTAATAATAGCTCCCAACTTGCAATAATCTGCGATCTTTGTCAGCCAGAGTCCCTTCGTGTTGGCCTGGACTTCAGAGAAGTAGATACCAAACAGGAGAGGACCCAGGACCGAACCCCATGGGACTCCACTTGTGACTGGTTGGTAGTCTGACTTGGAGTCAGCTACTTTCACACTGTGGGTTCTACCTGTGTGCCAGTTTGCAACCCACCTAGTGATATAGGGATTGATTCCTAGCTTAGTGAGTTTTTCTATGATTCCTGAGTGGGGAATGGTATCAAAAGCCTTGATCAGAATAAGGTAATCTGTATGAAACACCTTGCTTTCATTCACAGCTCTGGAGACTGACTCAAGAAAGTTGACCAAGTTGAGCAGGCATGGGCTACCCTTCACAAAACCAAACTATGTGGGATCCAGAGTTTGGAGATTCCCTATATCCTTGTTTATTAGGTCCATGATGACGCATTCCATAGCTTTGAATATCAGACTCATCAGGCTAATGGGGCAATAGTTCCCAGGGTCTGTAGTCACTCCTCTTTTCTAGAGAGGGATGACTGTAGCAGTTCGGCATTCAGTAGGGACAAAGTCTAAGGTGAAGCTGTGATTGAACAGGGCACCCAAATGAGATGCCAGTTCCCTCTGTAGTTCATGTAGAACTCAGCCAGGGATATTGTCAGCTCCCATAGAAGCTGTATTCTTGGCCTTGGACAGTGCTTTAATTTGTGTAGCAGTATACTGGGTGCCTGACAATCTACTGCGTATTGTGACTGGTCCCATGGTGGGGGAGGGGTAAAGTTGGCACTGAGTCTGTCAGCCAGTATATTGGCAATATCTGTTGGCTCGGTATAGGAGGTACCATTGTGCAGTAGCTCAGAGCAAATCTGGGTTCTGCCATGGAGATTGTTTACATAACTATAGAAGGCCTTGTGGTTGTCTTTACTATCTGCTGCAATTCTGTTTTCATAGCTAGCTTTAGAGGATTTGATGACGGATCTCAACTTTTTGTTGAGGCTGATAAGGGAGTTTTTCCAGTCTTAGGACTTCACCTTATTCCACATCAGTTTCCTCTTTCTGTTGTAGAGTTTGTTTATGGCAGGGGACCACCAGATTGGCTTCCCTTTTTTGGAGGAGAGCATCTTGATTCATTTGGGTATGGCGTGATCCATGCATTTTTGTATGTGTTTGTACAGTGCATTGGTGTATGAATCGGCAGTCATGCAACTGATCTCCATTTGCATGGGTGCCGTGAAGTTAGCCACCTCTGATTTAGGAACCCAACGTTAGCTTTGGAGAAGTTTTTCATGGTGGTTACCTTTGCAGGGGGGGGGGGGATTTCCAAAGTGATTAGTTTGTGGTTGGCTCTAACCAGGGAGGAGTTTACTATTGGTGTAGAGCAACGGTCGCCCATGTTAGTAATGACCAGGTCAAGGATGTTGCTACCTCTAATGGGGGTAAGAACAAGCTGGTTTAAGGCATTGGAATTAATGAATTCCAGGAAACGTTGGGCAAGTGTATTGGTACATGAGTAGTTTTCCCAGTTAATGGAGGGGTAGTTGAAGTCGCCCAGTATAAGAGTGTTAGGTTGGACCCTAATATTCTCCATGGTGCTTAGGAATGTGGAATGTGAGTCTTGGGACATGGTTGGGGACCTATAGCAGACTAAGACCTGAATCACTGTCTTACCCAAATGTTAGCTGCACCTGAAGTATCTCAGATGTGTTATGTTGGGCTACTAGTCTGGAGGTGTGCACATCCTTTATGAATATAGAAACACCACCTCCTTTGGAGCTTCGGTCCAAGTTCTGGGGCCGAAAGGTGTGGAATGAGTTATAGCCTGGTAGTGCAGGGGTGCTTTCTGCTGCCTTGAACCAGGTCTCTGTTTTGGCACAAATCTCGATGTTCTCCATTTTAAGGAGTGCTTTGAGCAAGTGCATTTTGAGATTTAGACTTCTAGCATTGAACAGCATGACCCTCATATTGCATTTGTTTGTAGCTGTTACAGTGGTAATTTGGTCTTTGGAACACTGCCTGAAAAAGGCACCATAAGGGTGGCAAGAGCCTTGGCCAGTATCCGGAAGCCCAGGGGTGACAGATGCAGGCCATCTCTGGCAAGGCATCGAGGTCTGTCAATCATGTCATCCCAGGTAGGCAGATACTGGATCCCCTTAGAATGACACCAGAAACTTAGCCAATTGTTAAAATCAATCATTTTCGTCTTGTACTGTGGTATCATTCTGGGTGATGGTAGGATGCTGCTCAGGGCTAGGGTCATACCCGCCTGGGCTACATAATCTGAGAGCTCCTCCATGTCTCTTTTCATATAGTCCAGGGAGGTGCATCTCAGGTCATTCACAACCACATGTACAATGACAGAGTCATATTTGTACCTGTTGTTGAGGGACCTGAGAGCGTGCATTATGTGGCAGATCCTGGCACCTGACAGGCAACTGACTGTTACTTTCTCCATATTCAACCTAGTGAGTGGGACATCATTGTGCCTTACTATCGAGTCACCTATGACTAGTGTGTTGGGCATGCTGTTTTGCCTTAGGGGCTTTGGTTGAGTGGCACACTGTTTAGGAGAGTTATGTGTCTCGTGATTAGTGTTGTGTCATGGTGGTCAAGTGCATTTATGCCTTGGAGGTCTCTGCTGTTTGAGTAGATTTTTATTGAGAGCCTCCACCTCATTGAAGGCATACAGGATTATGGAATGGAGAGGAGTATCTGTGACTGTTCAGTACCAGTCTATGATGAAGTCTCCCAGGATTATAGTTTGTTGGGGGATATTGCCGATTACCGAGGAGAGTATTTCATCAATAGCTAGAATATTGTTTCTTGGGAGAATATATATGGTCCCGAAGAAGATGCTTTTGTTGGTATTTGGTATAAGGAAGGCAATATCCAGTTCTGTGTTATTAAACTGGGGATTAGGATGTGAATTTTGAGTTACTTGTAGTAAGTTTGAGGAAATTTGCGCCACCTCTCCACCTTTCTTTTGCCCTTTCTATAATGGGGGGCATTTCTTCATCTTTTATTGAAAGTTTGAAACAGGTCTCAGTTACTGAGAGGAGATGAGGTGCATGATGTGAAACCCATGCATGAAAGTGTGATACTTTATTACATATGCTCCTTGCATTGATGGTGACAGGCTTTAGGTGAGATATTTTACTACTGGTGTTGGTTATTTTTTTCTACATTGCAATCAATATGCAAACAAGTAAGATTTTGGTTAGGACCTGATTAGGGCATATGTCTTTGTGGAGAGGATTGGGCATGTTGAGGTGTGTATGCTGGGTGGTTGTTTATACTTGGGTTAGTTAAACAAAAGAGGTATAGGAAGAACGTGTGATGCATTGAGTACATTAAACTGGAGAGGTGGGCATCTGTCCAGTTATAAAGGTGTGGGGACGTTGTTTCTGATTTGGGGATGATATGCAAGAATGAAGGGATTTAGTGTGATTGGGGTCATGGTGCAGACTGGAGTGATACGATAAATAAGACTGGTGGTACTATTATAAGAATTATGTTTTTGAGCATTGTAATGTGGTTAGGTGTAGTCATATATATGTAATTACAGGGGGAGTGGCTGCCGCTTTGTGTAAAGGGTGTATTGCAGTGTTTTTGACTGAATTTTATTTTAGTAATAGTTTTGAATGCAAGGTAGT
The DNA here is from genome assembly GCF_019279795.1 of Protopterus annectens. Taxonomy (NCBI): domain Eukaryota; kingdom Metazoa; phylum Chordata; order Ceratodontiformes; family Protopteridae; genus Protopterus; species Protopterus annectens. Next base: position 432,344,602 of record NC_056732.1, on the reverse strand, counting down.
GACATTGATTTACAGCAGCTTATATCCTTCGTTAAGGAAACTACTATACTTTGAAGAAGGATGCTTAATGTGGAAGGAGAAAAGGAAAATGGAGGGGCTAGAGGAGGAGTCAGTAGGTGGAACCCACCTGATGTGGAATCAGGGGAGCACTGAATTGACTTTGTGTTGGTAAGTAACATGTCAGAGGGAGGAGGCCAGAAACAATATCCAGCAACTTCAACAGTACAGAAGAGACTGTAATGCATAGGTGATGGAACAAGTGCGTTTCTATTGATACTTCTGCAGTTTCATTTGAGTCTTCATTATTGTTTTACATTTGCTACTTAAATACCTTTAGTAATCAGCTTTTTCTAGCACTTATAGGTTCATAGGTTTATACTAGGCTATCTGCCCTAAGGCATTTATAAGCCTAGCCCAAAGTTTTGTGGCTTACGCCACCCCTTATGCTAAAAAATACTGTGCCCATTAGTTTGTTGTGCCTCTGTCCAGCAGTGACACAGAGATAATTCCCGGGGTAAACCTACGATATCCCATCCACCGGTCAAGATTTCTCTTGAACAGAGCCAGCGAGATGCTCTGCCTCACATGGTCTGGGATTTTATTCCACAGCATAGGGAGTCTCTGGGTGACAAATCTATCCCTCCAGCATGTCCTATTTATATCCGTGCTAAGGTTTAAGTCACTTGCTCTATTGGATCTGGTAGATTTGGATTTTTTGAGGTGGAGCATGTCCATTAATTCCGGGTTGGACATGGCCTTGTATGTCAGGCACAGGTCACCTCTGAGCAGGCGGTATGCGACTGAATAGAGCTGGAGTTTCTTCAGTCTGGCAGCATATGACAGATTTTGGAGTCCCTTTATCCTTTTGGTGAGGAACTTTTGGGGTCTCTCCAATTGCTGCAGGTGTCGGGTTAGATACATCCCGAATGGGGCATTGTACTCGATCATTGGTCTGATAAGTGAAGAGTACAGGGGAACAATGACCTCACTTGATCTGGATGTGAATCCCTTCATGATCAGGTGGGCAATGTAGAAGGTCTTTCTAACCACTTTAGCAATGTGAGTGTCAAAAGAAAGGCCACTGTCAACCTAGGTCCCCAGGTCCCTGATAACCTCTTCTGTGCTTAATGGATTGCCACCTATATAGTAGCTTGAGGTTACCTTGTTTTTCCCGAAGGGTATGACTATACATTTTTTGGCATTTAACTTCAGGCCATGGCTCTGGCACCAGTTATCAGTTTCCGTGAGACCCCACAGAAGGATATCTGTGTCCGATGTACTTTCCACTATGGCGCCCAGTTTGCAGTCATCTGCAAACTTTGTCAGCCATAGTCCTCCTATGTTTGCCTGTACTTCGGAGAAGTAGATGCCGAACAACAGGGGGCCAAGGACTGAGCCCTGTGGGACCCCACCTGTGACCGGCTTGGAGTCTGACATGGCGCCAGCAACTCTAACCCTGTGGGTTCTGTCCTTTAGCCAGTTTGCAACCCATCTTGTGACATATGGGTTTACATTTAAGCTGGTAAGTTTCTCTATAATACCCGAGTGGGGTATTGTGTCGAAAGCTTTTGCAAGGTCAAGGTAAGCTGTATGGACTGCCTTTCCCTCATCAATGGCCTTGGTGACTGTTTCGAAGAAGTCGACCAAGTTCAAAAGGCATGATCTGCCCTTGACAAAGCCAAACTGGGTCGGGTCCAATGTCTGCAAGTTCCCTATGTCTTTGTTTATGAGTTCCATTATGATCCTCTCCATAGCTTTGCAGACCAGGCTTGTTAAGCTTATGGGGCGGTAATTTCCAGGGTCCATAGAGGTACCGCCTTTGTGGAGTGGGACCACAGTTGCCGTATGCCACTCCTTGGGCACGTATCCTGTGGTAAGGCTAAGATTAAACAGCTGCCTTATATGCGGGTTTAGTTCCTCGTTGAGTTCATGTAGTACACAGCCGGGGACACCATCCGGTCCCATTGATGCTATGTTTTTAGCTTTAGAGAGAGCAGCTTTCACCTGCACATTAGAGATGTCTGGGAGGCTACACTCCGCTGGGATAGTTATCTCTCCTTTTGGGGGGAGAGGGGGGTGAAGTTTGCACTGAACCTGTATGCCAGTATGTTGGCAATGTCTGTGGGTTCAGTGATTTTTGTATCATTTTGGACTAATTCTGTGCATATCTGGGAGTTTCCACCCAGGTTTCTAACATAGCTGAAGAAGGCCTTATGATTGTCTTTTGAATCTATTGCAATTTTTCTCTCAAATTTGGCCTTGGATGATTTTATGAGTGCTCGTATTTTTTACTAATAATGATCAAGGGTGTCTTCTCTTTTATGGATTTTGCTCTATCATGTAACAGCTTTCTCCTCTTATTGTAAAGTTTGTTTATGGCTGGGGTCCACCAGACTGGACATTTGCCCTTGGTGGAAAGAGTCTTGGTTTTATTAGGGATTGCCTGATCCATGCAGTCCTGGAGGTGTTCGTAGAAGGCATTTGTAAGGGCTTCCGCAGCTTGGGTTGTGGTTTCCACTGGCTCGGGGGCCTTGAAGGATACCACACCAGTCTTGAGTAGTGTGAAGTTTGCTTTAGAGAAGTTCTTCACTGTGGTCTTTTTTGTTTGGGGTGGGGGCGGGATGTGGATCTCCAGTGAGATAAGTTTGTGATCTGATATCACCAATGAGGGATATACTTCCGGTGTGGAGCATTTTGTCCCCATGTTTGTGATAATGAGATCTAGTATATTTTCTCCTCTTGTGGGAACGGTGACTAGTTGTTCCATGGCATTTGAATTTATGAACTCCAGGAACCTTTGGGCTAGAAAGTTGGGGCTTGAGTAATGTTCCCAGTCTATATTTGGGTAGTTGAAGTCACCCAATATAATGGTGTTTGGAGATACATTTATACCCTCCAGTGTCTTCAGGAAGGCTGTGTGGGGTTCCTGAGTTTGAGATGGTGGCCTGTAGCATGCTACAAATTGTAGAGCAGTTTTGCCTATGGTTAATTGCATCTGGATGGTTTCCGATGCTTCGTGCGTTGCCACCAACCTGGAGGTGTGGGTATCCTTGATGAATATGGATACACCCCCTCCTTTTGTGGTGTGGTCCGGGTTTTGGGGTTTTGTGTAGCAGGAATCTGCAGGGCAGCTATGTGTTCAGTATATTGGTAGAACGAAAAAGTAAAATAAATTAGGATTGTTTGATGGTTTAAGTGTGTAGAGAAAGTACTGTTCCTTTACATTCTGCTGTTCAACTACACAAGGCAATGTACTCTTTTAACGTACATTAGGATTTTATTGCAAAAGTATTATTTATGGGGTTTTTGAAGCCCCTGTGTATGTTTGGCATTTTCAGTTGTAATACCATTTGCCCCTATAGTTGAGTGCAGGAAGCACAAAATTCCCTTTGCTACCATTTATTAATCACATTTGGTAACTTACTGAAACCATAACCAAAATAACACCATAATCAAGATCATAAGCACAGACTGTTCACTTCTGAATCCGCTGCTGGTTGGTGTAAGCCCATTCTGGCTAATTTTAGGGGCCCATCTGTGTAACCCAAGCTACCTCAGACCTGCTTATAATTATACTGACCTTTCCTTACAGCCCCGTCACAACTTGCCTTACACAGGCTTTATACACAAACTAACCTACCCATCATGGAGAGGCTGCTGAAACGCAACCAGGGAGAACACAAAGAAGAGGATAGCCACAAGGTGGCCACCCTGAAAAGATGTCTTTATGGAAGGGCAGGGTGGGCAGGATCCAATAAGCTGCTGCCAAAAATGAAAGTCTTCCTCTCAGAATGATCTATATATCAAAGGATTATGACTCCTGCCCAGCTCTAGGACAATCAGGCTTACTAATAAGCTGCCATTGTCTTATATAGTTGGGCCAGTGTAGCACACAACTGCCTTTCTGACAATTTATTAATTATATTTGATAACATACTGAAGCCATAATCAAAATGACACCATAATCAACATCATAAGCACAGAGTGTAATATTTGAAAACAGAGTGTAACCAAGCCCATTCCTGCTAATTTTGAAGGTTCAAGGGCATAACCCAAGCTGTCTCAGACCTGTTTATAATTACCTTTGGCTTTTCTCCCAGATCCAGTCACAACTTACCTTACTCAAGGCTTTATATACAAACCAACCTGCACACCATGGAGAGGCTACTGAACTACAAACAGGAAGAACACAAGGGGGGATTCACAAGACAGCTGCCCGCTGACATGTATCCCATGCCGTTCTCCCCACCAACCAACTTCTCAAACCAAGAAATAATTCTTAAAACAGAAAAAGCACTCTGAAGATCAACAAACATTTTTGAAAAATTTTGCAATTTATAAGGTAAATTCCAAATTAAATAATTCAAAACATAAGCTGTTCAAGTGAGCCCTGACAGAATCATGAAACTCTTTATCTGTTTTAGCCAAGACCTTGTGCTCAGTCACTTGGAAACCAATTGTAGAGCAGCCAGAACCACTCTGTGATCAGTGAATTACCTGGATCTCTCAGCTACTGCATTTTTCCTGGCTCCTTTGCCATTGAAGCCTTGGTGTAATCAAAGACCAAAACAAAACTAGGTTAGTATTCAGAAAACAACGCCTGTGCAAATCTGGTAAGTTCTAACTAATAGAATCTTTTTAGGGGTCAGGATTAGGTCATTTCCACCAAGGTGCATGATCAATGCCATGCCCATGGGTGAAACAGGAATCATGACAGCCCAGGGAAGCCAGACTGATGGATTACACAGTGACTATGCACAGTAGCTCAAGGCAGTGCTTGAAGGGCTGCTCTTTGAATGATGGAATGTCCCAAGATCCATGAAACCCTGCCTAAAACATAAATTCATGGTGTTACTGTCCTATATTTGATAAAAAGGCATTGGACAACTACCTATTTCTGTCGAGTGCACATCCAAAGCTAGATCAAAAGTGTGGTCAGTAGGAAAGGAATGTGATGAATATTCCCAAACAGAAATGCCTTGACATAACAGGGCCTTACACAGTGATGAGTTAACCTCTCCTAAAGTGAGAGGCTGGCATGTCATTGGAGAGAAGACAAGACCACACCTTACCCTAGGGCATGGATTTTGTAACAGTGTCAAATAACTGGGCAAATAACCAATACACTAGCCTTGTCCAAACAGACTTGGTGCCCTCTGTTTGCCTTATCTGTCTTGGATCTTCTTACCCATAACAGAACAAATTATCTGTAAATCACAATGTCTTCCCAGCACAATGAATTTAACAGCTTACTTGTACAAAAAAGTTCCAGCATATAACTATGTGAACAAAGTTGCCTAGACCATAAACACATAAAAATCCACAGATGAAAGGAAGAAGCTTCTCACTACAATACTCTGGAGATGGCAGCCTCTTGGCTTTCTGGGATCCTTTAAGGTACCCCTGGCATTTTTACAGCCTTTTAGGATTCGCGTTGTTACCAAATTACTACAAGTGCCCTAAGTCACAGTCTGTTTTAGGTCACAGGCATATACCAAAGCTGTTCTTGCCTATTGCCATTGATAATTGGGGAATCTGTAGTATGAATGGCTATGCTGATAAAAGCGCTAGGGCATACCTCTCAACTGTACAGATCTATGCAGAATATCCAGATTTTTGCCTCATGTTTTGGTCTGTTCTTCATAAAATTTTGTTTTTCTGGCAAATCATCATCAAAGCTTTCAGGATTGAAATTAGACAATAATGACAGACATTTGAGTTTCAGAATTCATACCCTTTAGAAAATTAATGCTAATATAAAACCTGTTATTCTAGCAACTTTTTACATTTGTAAGAGCAATATTGAAACATTGTCCCTTTTTTTGGGCCTTAGTTCCCCCATTATTTATGGCTTTATCCATTTTTCTTGCTCTTAGAAGTTGAGAGGTATGCTCTAGGGCCCTTTGCCTAGTAAACTCCTATGATCTTACGATCATATGAAGAGTCAACTAACCTCAAAACTCGGGCCAACCAGCCTAAAGCTGCTAAATGTATATGCAACATGCTGGGTGAATACCCCTTGCAACATCTGTGAACCAGGAATTGAAGTACTAATGATAGACCCCACCTTCAAGGTTTCTTAAAAAGCCTTGAAGGTTTGTACTGATGAAGAGTATGCTTTTTTTAATGTTCCAAGCCTAGAATTTGGCTGAGAATGAAAGGGATATTCTTCTCCAGTAAGCCACACTTCTGGAGGAATGGAGTTTCCCACAGAACTTGCATCTGGGGCCAACAGGTGAAACCTGGTAAACTGAAAACAGGATAAACTGTCAGCTGCTCCAGTGGTAAGACCTGGTACATGAATGCTAGAAAAAGTTAAATTAATCTTCAAACTCAACAAAACTAATAACCTGATAAATCAGTATACCCGTTTAGATTTAGATGAATGCTTGTTCAGGGCATAGACAATCACAATGTTACCCAAGCAAAAGAAAAGTCTATTATTTTGCAATCTGTTCTTCCATACCAAAGTAGCTACCCAAATGGGAAAGGTCTTTATGACGATAATATTCTTACTCCTCTCATCAGACCATGATTGAGGCTGTTCAGCTGCAAAACAGCTAAAATACCCATCCATGCTAATGGCTGCTGGTTTGTGTGTGAATAACTCTAATTTTCTGGATGATACTCAAGGAGACTACCAAAGTGACACTCCAATAAACTGGCTCTAAAAGGTGCTCTATATCCAATGGTCTTCCTTGACTCTTTACGTTAGCCACACCCTGTTTGGTCCTTGGGTTTATTGCCATTTAATCAATTAGAGGCAGAACAAGGAAATGTCCGTCTCAGTGCTATAGCCCTGGAGGCAAAGTTGAACAACCCATAAAGCTGCATGACAACACCTATGTAAGCCTTCTGAGATCTAAGGGATTTCATAATAGATAACCTATGTTGTTCCACTTTAGCTGCAGGGATCTTAAATGATATGGCTGGAGCATGAACTAGTAACTCTAAAAACATCAAAGCCTGGGTTGGCCCTTCTGATTTGTCTTCTTCTAACAGTACCCCCAAACTAGCATAAAGGTACTTGAATTTTGCCATCAATCCATTCATTCAGCAGCTCAGTCTATACCTTCTGCTTCTATGAGAAAATTATCAAGACAGCGAGCCAATGATTGATAAGGTGCCTGCATCTGCCAACACCTATGTAATGCCAAACTAAAAGTCTCAAAGGTAGCACAAGCCACCCAACAGTGACCTCATATGCATCTCTGTAAAAAAAAAAAATTCCCTCAAACTGCAATCCTAACATAGGCCAATCCTCATGCCTGATAGGGAGAAGGAGGAAAGCTGACTTGATATCCAGCTTGCAAAGGGGTCTGAATAATGCATCATGAGCTTTGCTGCAAGGCATATGGCTAAAGGTGGTGTGGCCTGTTTTGGACCAGCATCTAATAACGGGGTAAGTTTTCCCTCTTGGGGAGCATAAATGGGCAAACGTACATGTTGGCCAAGAACAGTTTCAGTGTTAAAAGCCCAGCAAAATTTTCCTTCTGGATGGCTCTTAAATGTGGAACCACTCTCAGAGGCATTTGGTCTGTCTAACGTAATACTTAACCATATATATAGATGCCGTTGCTCCCACCTGATTGCCTTTTCCATGCCCTTTAGCTCCCAAAATCTCTGGTCATACACTAATCAGGCTGTGCCTTCCTTAATGTACTGAGCCTTTCTCATGGCCAAAAAGTACATGGCTAGGGCTAGAGCTTGGCTGGGATCCTTTTCAGTGATGATGTCCATGAACACCCCAAAACCCAGTGCCCAACTTTCCCAAGTTCGGGATACTAACTTGGCTGAGGCTTCCTTCTCTATGACAGCTACTGCTGTTAACTCAGTAGCTCCAGGGTTCTCAGTTTGAGTGATACGACGAACATCCTGTGTCGATTAAATCAAATATATTAAATTTCCCTGTAAAGATTTTCTCATCATGTGTTCAGTAGGAGATATTGTACTGGCAACATTTATGAGGGACATGGGGGATGAAAACTGTGTGATGTAAAGATCTGGGTCAGTTAATGTATTCCCATTTGTGGTCACAAGGGGATCAACCTCCAGTCCATGGAGTTACTAATGGGGCTGAAGGGGTTTGGGCCAGGGCAACCCTCTGTTGCTGCTTGTTTGACATTGTGGGCATGATTACAAAATTTCTTTCTAAAGCAATATCAAATATCCTTGCTCTACCTTAATCAGGACAGGAATTAATAAACTCCTCCAAATACTCCTCCACTGTTTGCCCCATCCAAAATGCTCAACTAGTCCACCCAATAACATCATTAACTTCTCAAAATGTGCCAGGTGCCACTGTGGCTGAATTTGCCACTGGAGTGGAGCATCTTTATTAGCCTCTAACCTTGATTTCTTGGCAGAGGTGGCCTCGGCTGCTGGTTCCGCCTCATTAACTGTAAATGTTTTTCCCTGCTAGCCTCTTCTAAATCAAAGAATAGACCTTGGGCTTCTTGCATTATCCAGTGCCATCCATCTTTTACCAATTGTAAAGACAAAGTAGCTGATGCAAAGATTAACAAATTAAAATCCATGCCATCCAAACAACCTGCTGTTACCAGACAGAAAAAAAACATGCACTGGCTGTAATCATGATTCCCATGAGACAAAAATAAATAAATAAATAATTATAGTTAGACTTCTAGTAGTCAACGAGTCTGCAAAACTTGCCTGTTAATCTGTAACTTGACAATAAGAAAATATCCTGAGTCTAATGTAAATATCTTCTTCACATCTTTGTTATATTGCTAAAATGTCCTGCTATATCACAAAGGGGGCAGCAAGTGTCAATGATTTCTTACAAGTAAAGCACCACCTTGCTCAGGAACTATAGTCCATTGATCAAAACTGTCTGCTTACAAGTGTACATTCTGGATGTCCTGCTACTGTGGTATTCCAGATGCAAACTCTTAGGATTTTATTAGCTCTGTCTCTCAAACAACCAATGGACTGTGGTAAAATCTAACATCTATGAGTTGTAGTCCTAATAATTCTTATAAAAACTATAGTAAGTGCTGTACACCACTCTGTACAAGCAGGACAAACTAAAAATAAAAATTACACCAGCTACATAAATGACATATCACAAGGTTAGATGTGGGTAACACCACCCAAGGAAATGGAGGCTGTGTTAACAAATGCTAACATCTATGAAGACTTTTCTTCTGATTTTAAGAAACAAGCTCATATTACAAAAGCATTAATGATAATATCAACAGGCTTCCTTAATTTAAGCCAAAGTCAACTTAAGGTAGTTATACTCAGGTATAACCAAAAGAAAAGAAATAAAACCCCAGCACACACAAATGTCGCCAATGCACATTAAGAAGAAACTGTGTCCCCAAAATCTCTTCCTCTTTCAACTACAAACTGATTGTAACAAAGGACCAACACAGTGTTACTCCTCACGAATCTTAAGATGAACAAATACTCAAGATGCCCATCCAAATTGTCCAGCCACATACCTACAACTTTAACAGCACTGCTGACCTAGACAGTTGTTAATTACAGGTTTTATGCTAAACAAAAGTATCCAATGCCATGTAGAGTAAAATGAATTATATGGTATTACCCAGGACTTTAAAATGATTATACTAACAAATCATACATATATGAGAAACAGATAAAATGATTACAATGGAAACAAATTGGTACCCATCTAAATACTGGACTAGATCCTTGTCTACAAAGCCTCTGCCAGTACTTCAAATTTCTGTCAAGAAGAAGCTAGCTGTATTCAGGTCAAGCTACCTGAAATGTCACTGAGAGACGGCTCTGCTTCTGCTGGCGATGACTGCACCACCAGGATCCAGCACCTTCCTCTCAAAATGTTCGCTCTGTGTGTGTGTGTGTGTGTGTGTGTGTGTGTGTGTGTGTGTGTGTGTGTGTGTGTGTGTGTGTGTGTTGTGTGTGTATGTATATATATATATATATATATATATATATATATATATATATATATATATATATATATATATGTATATATATGTATATATATGTATATATATATATATATATATATATATATATATATATATATATATAAGCAACCCAAGAACAAAAAGGTGCACGCCAAAACAAATGCAGTGCTCAGAATGCACACACAATTCAAAAAACCACAAAATCCAGTAATAGCAAATAAATCAAACCTTGTTGCATATGTTCCAAGAAGAAGGGACCGAAAAGCACTTAAATAAATGTATTAAAGCTTTATTCCAGTAGAACAAACATTCAGACAGCTTACATACCGGAACAAACATTCAGGCAGCATACATAGCAGCCATTCAGCTTCTACAACACAAACTGGTGACCGGTTTCAACCCCTGGCATCATCAGTGTGAATTCACCATAAAGCAACCACCAGTATTTATATTACATAACCCCTGTTATAGTTAAAGAAACAGAGACTTTAACTTTAGTGCACATTTCAATATACAGAACAATGTCTAAAAAAACACATGTATGCTCAAAGACACATATATATTTGAAACCAGGTGAAATGTATGTGTACATATAAAAAAAAAAAAATATATATATATATATATATATATACATACACACACACACACACACACACACACACACACACACACACACACACACACACACACACACACACACACACACACACACACACAGTGTAACTATACACCTAGGGGCAGTAATGCCTGTGGGAAAACGTGTTTATTATAGGGTGATATCATGGACCAAGTCATTCACATCAATCAATACATCTAAAGTTTTTGATATCAGATATTTAATCACTTGTCATACTGAGTAGGTAATCTTTATGGCTGTCTGCCAATGTGGGGCATTTTATGTCGGACAGACCTCAAGAAGTTTAAAGAATAGAATTGCAGTGCACTTGAGCGATATAAGCTGTAAACGTCAAAGAAGTGCACTTTACAAACATAGATTGAAACATGTTTCAGCACAATTTATATTTGTTGGAACTGATGTAATGAAAGGTAATAGGATGCCCAACATAACTAAGCATGAGATTTTAGACAAAAAAGAAAGAATGTGGATGGTGATGTTAGGGGTCTTATATAAACCTGGTCTTAATGACCATTTGTAATGTCTGAATTCCATTTTTTGATTAATTGTTTCTCTTCCTTGATATGCGTTTAAGTATGTATAGGCATGTTTGTACTCGTGTATTTATTTCACCTGGTTTGAAATATATGTGTCTTTTAGTATATATGTGTGTTTTAGACATTGTTCTGTATATTGAAATGTGCACCTTAAAGTCTCTGTTTCTTTAACTATAACAGGGGTTATGTAATATAAATACTGGTGGTTGCTTTATGGTGAATTCACACTGATGATGCCAGGGGCAAAACCGGTCACTGGTTTGTGTTGGAAAAGCCGAATGGCTGCTATGTAAGCTGCCTGAATGTTTGTTCTACTGGATGTGTTGTAGAAGTCGAATGACCGCTATGTAAGCTGCCTGAAAGTTTGTTCTACTGGAATAAAGCTTCAATACACTCATTTAAGTGTTTTTGGGTCCCTTCTTCTTGGAACATATATATATATGTATATATATATATATATATATATATATATATATATATATGCATATATATATATATATATATATATATATATATATATACACACACACACACACACACACACACACACACACACACACACACACACACACACACACATATGGATTCACTTTATAAGCTTGAAATTCTAAAATCTTGAATTTCAGAATCTCGAGCCCATAAAGTGGAAAATCCAAATACCTGAAACCACAAAACCACGAAGTCCTAAATTCTAAAACCACAAAACCGTGAAATTCAAACTCACAACACTTCAAAAACCATTACAACACACAACTAAAAACCACACACACCTACCCTTATTATATGCAGGGGGGCAACCCCCTGCACCCCCCCATGTGGGGAGCTGTGCCCTCCACACCCCCGATTTAAATATTCTAACTCCAAGGTCGCACTACATACACACACACATGAAACACCACCACACAAACTACATTCCTCTCGCACACACATATCACAATAACAACACACACTAACACACACTATAGCCCCTACCAAACACCCATAAACATAAACACATACCCGAATCCATGAACACAGCACAACACCAGAACCGCTAATTCAAAATCTCCCGCATTCAAGATTTTGAATTTTGTGCTTCTGGGGTTGCGATCTTCCCATCCTTCCACTTTATGAGCTCGAGATTCTGAAATTTGAGATTTCAGTATTTCAAGCTTATAAAGTGCTCCTGCACATATATATATATATATATATATATATATATATATATATATATATATATATATCAAGGGATTATGACTCTGCTCTCCTTCCCAATTCGAGGACAATCAGGCTTACAGGTAAGCCGTCATTGTCATTAAGCACACTGGTTACACTACAAGATAGAGAGAGATAAACAAATAAAAATGAAAGTAGTTTAAGGTGACTGCAAATGTAACTAATATTTACTTTTCTTTAGGAACTTTATCCAGGCTTTTGCATTCATTACCCTCATATTTATAAAATGGTTACATAAGTCATAATAATGGTGCATTATACATATGGCCCTATCACTACATTTCCTATCTTTTTGTAGCATTAGTTTTTTTGGTATTGAAGAATTGGAAAGTGTGTTTAGAAGCAGATGATTTCAGTCAGATATTTCTTCTGCATTGACCCTGTTATTTACTGAAGTAACATGCCTGGCATAGCCACCATGAAGTAAAACTCATTTTAAATGTAATAGCTGTGCAATTAATTGCTGACCTGTTTTCCCTGTGTTTCATTGACTCAGACTACGTTTCATTGGATTTTAAATATCAAGCAACATAACGTTAAGAAAATCATAAAAATAGAGGAACAAAGTTTGCCTACAGCTAACAAATTAAACCCTCATAACTTAGAGCTTTGGTGCAATAGGTAGCACATTCAACTTTGGTGCAGAAGCCTGAGGGTTCTATTCCCAAAGCAGGTAGATTGAGTACTGACACTGCTGTATAACATAATGAGATGCTGTTCCTTGGTAGAGACGTTAAAAGTTGGTGGGGTAGCTCAGATGGATGCAGAAGATCCCATAGCACCTACTGAAAAGAGTGATAGAAGCTCACTGATGACCTGGCCACATTTCCATTAGTAGTAAAAATCCCACGTTGGGTCTCCACTGAAAAGTGGCTAATAGCCTCATGGGATTAACCCTGTCAGCAAAGGATAACTAAATAAATGATATGCTCCAACTCTACAATGTGTGGGGAAAAAACATGCTTTTTTTTTTTTTTTTTTTTACACATGAGCTTAGGCTTAACAAAAAATATAATTAGTAGTAGTCGCTTACTAAATACAAATTGGCTGAATTTCTGGGATAGTATGTTTTACTTTTTCTTATTTGGAATAGTTCTCAGCTAATAACCAGTAATCAGCATTGAAGCATCTTATGTTACCACATTTTTTCACAAAACAGTACAGTGACCGACTAGCACACAAAAACATAATTTTGAAAGACCGCATACATATAATCTGCTTCATTGTCATTTACTCTTTCTTTTATATATTTATTAGATATACTTTGTGTAATTTCTTAAATGTATTGCTGTTTTGTGAAAAAACACAAATACATTTGAATGTGAAAAACTCATGATGCCTCTCTCTCTGGACAAAATTCCACAAAAACAATCAGAAGCAGCTTTTGGCTGTACAACATAATCTGTGTATTTATATCCTTCAGTAAACACCATGTTCATTTTTTTCACTTTTATAGTGTTAAAAAAACACAATCCCTTCAAACTACACCCCCTAATGCATACTCAAACTGCAGACAAACAAAGTTTTTTTTTATAAAATGTGGTCCACTAACCAATTTGTAAAACCTATCCTTGAAACATACCTCTCAATCATTAAGGAAAAGAAATCTGGTCAAAGCCAAAAAATAATGATTGGACAGAGGCCCAAAAAGAGGGACATATTTAAAAAAAAAATGCTCTTATAAACTAAGAAAGTTGCTAGAAAAACAGGTTTTGTGTTTGCATGCATTTTCTGAATTATATAAAGTCGGAAAATCAAATGCATGTCATTATTTGCTGAGTTCATCACTCAGTAATTTTACAAGGAATAGACAGCAGATCACTAAAAAGAAAAAGAAAATATAAGAATGACTGAATATAAACAGACTTTTGCTGATGCAGCAAGTGTCAATGAAGACATCAGTTAAATTCAAGGAATCATTGCTGTAAGTCTGACATCAAGCAATTTGTTTCATCTACAATTCCAGTTATAAATATTGCAGCATCATACTGTACTATCTGAGAATAGACACGTGGATGAAATGCCTCCAAGCACTCTGAAGAATATCTCTACACAGTGCTAGCTTTCCTCAGCTGTAAATAAACAGCTTTGTGCCTGACTTACTCACTTCCAGTGGATTGGTCTGATGAAAGCAAATTGCTTTCCCCAGATACAGCTTTTAGCTGTTCCTATACTTCACTGGTTGACAAAAAAATAAAAAAAAATAAAAAAAAGAAAGAAACGGAAGAAGCAGCAGGATATCTATCTTCCCATGCATGAGAAGGCAAAGAAAGTAAATGACAGGATCAGAAATTCCTTTCACTGCCAGGTATCTTAATATGCTGATTGGTCGTGGCACCATGATGTCTGACATCATGGTGAAGCAACCATTCGGGTTGTCAGACATAGACGTGTTTTGGTAAAGATCAGAGCTTACTTAGGGTAGCTCTGAAATATAAGGGAAAAAAATAAGTTAACTAAAAGAAAAAACTAAATAGCATATGTAAATATGAAGATATGCAGTCAGCAATGTGCCTAACTCCTATGATGGAAGAAATTAGGAAAACAGTCCAACGGAATGGCTACACTGCATTGCAGCAGTATATGTGAATAAAAAGAAGGTTTTACTGTTTTTTTTCAATGACAGAATATATTTTTTTTAATTTTAGCCTTGCCAAAATATGAAATTCAAGTATGTACACACCTAGTACACAGTGATATACTAAGGTGCACCTACTACACAGTGATATACTCAGGTGCACCTAGAAAAGAGTGATATACTCAGGTACATCTAGTACACAGTGATATACTCAGGTGCACCTAGTACACAGTGATTTAGTCAGGTGCACCTAGTACACAGTGATATACTCAGGTGCACCTAGTATAGAGTGATATACTCAGGTACATCTAGTACACAGTGATATACTCAGGTGCACCTACTACACAGTGATATACTCAGGTGCACCTAGTATAGAGTGATATACTCAGGTACATCTAGTACACAGTGATATACTCAGGTGCACCTAGTACACAGTGATTTAGTCAGGTGCACCTAGTACACAGTGATATACTCAGGTGCACCTAGTATAGAGTGATATACTCAGGTGCACCTACTACACAGTGATATACTCAGGTGCACCTAGTATAGAATGATATACTCAGGTACATCTAGTACACAGTGATATACTCAGGTGCACCTAGTACACAGTGATTTAGTCAGGTGCACCTAGTACACAGTGATATACACAGGTGCACCTAGTATAGAGTTATATACTCAGGTACATCTAGTACACAGTGATATACTCAGGTGCACCTAGTACACAGTGATTTAGTCAGGTGCACCTAGTACACAGTGATATACTCAGGTGCACCTAGTACAGAGTGATATACTCAGGTACATCTAGTACACAGTGATATACTCAGGTGCACCTAGTACACAGTGATTTAGTCAGGTGCACCTAGTACACAGTGATATACTCAGGTGCACCTAGTATAGAGTGATATACTCAGGTACATCTAGTACACAGTGGTATACTCAGGTGCACCTAGTACACAGTGATTTAGTCAGGTGCATCTAGTACACAGTGATATACTCAGGTGCACCTAGTACATAGTGATTTACTCAGGTGCACCTAGTACACATTAATATACTCAAGTGCACCTAGTACACGGTAATATACTCAGGTGCACCTAGTACAATGATATACTCAGGTACACCTAGTATACAGTATTATACTCAGGTGCATCTAGTACACAGTAATATACTCAGGTGCACCTAGTACACAGTGATTTACTCAGGTGCACCTAGTACACAGTGATATTCTCAGGTACACCTAGTACACAGTAATATACTCGTACACCTAGTACACAGTGATTTACTCAGGTGCATCTAGTACACAGTGATATACTCAAGTGCACCTAGTACACAGAGATTTATTCAAGTGCACCTAGGGGTTGCACAAGCCAGTGCATTTCTTTGTGCCAGTCCCAAGCCCGGATAAATGGGGAGGGTTGCATCAGGAAGGGCATTCGGTGTAAAATTTTGACAAATCATACATGCAGACAACAGTACAGAAATACATACCAGATCGGTAGAGGCCTGGGTTAACAATGACCGTCACCAGTATTGTTGGCCAACAGGGTGCTGGCAGAAATTGGGCTATTGTTGGCCGAAGGAGGAGAAGAGGGGGAAGGCATGCCCGAAGGCAGGTAAAGGCTAGGACTGTGATAGTGAGGGTTGGAACTTTGAATGTTGGCAGTATGACTGGTATAGGGAGAGAGCTAGCTGATATGATGGACCAAAGGAAGGTTGGTATATTGTGTGTGCAAGAGACCAGATGGAAGGGGAGCAAGGCTAGGTGTACTGGAGGCAGTTTCAAATTGTTTTATCATGGTGTGGATGGTAGGAGAAATGGCGTAGGCATTATCCTGAAGGAACAGTATGCTAAGAGTGTTTTGGAGGTGAAAAGAGTGTCAGATAGATTGATGTTTATGAAGCTGGAAATTGATGGTGTATTGATGAATGTTGTTAGTGAATATGCTCCCCAAGTTGGGTGTGCGATGGATGAAAAAGAAAAATTTTGGAGTGAGTTGGATGAAGTGGTGATGACTGTACCCAAGGGTGAGAGAGTGATGATTGGAGCAGATTTCAATGGGCATGTTGGTGAAGGGAAAAGATGGGATGAGGAAGTGATGGGTAGGTATGGTGTTAAGGAAAGGAATGCAAGAGGTCAGATGGTAGTGGATTTTGCAAAAAGGATGGACATGGCTGTGTTGAATATGTATTTTAACAAGAGGGAAGAGCATAGGGTGACATACAAGAGTGTAGGAAGATGCACACAGGTGGATTATATCTTATGTAGAAGGGCCAGTCTGAAGGAGATTGGAGACTGTAAAGTGGTGGCAGGGGAAAGTGTAGTTAGGCAGCATAGGATGGTGATTTGTAGGATGGCATTGGTGATCAAGAAGAGGAGGATGAGTGTGAGGGCAGCACCAAGGATCAAATGGTGGAAATTGAAAAAGGGTAATTGTGAGGTTATGTTCAGGGAAGAGTTACGATAGGCACTGGGTGGCAGTGAAGAGTTTCTGAATAGCTGGGTAACTACAGCAGAGCTAGTAAGAGAGATGGCTAGAAAGGTGCTTGGTGTGACATCTGGAAAGAGGAAGGAGGACAAGGACACCTGGTGGTGGAATAAAGAAGTACAGGAGAGTATACAGAGAAAGAGGTTAGTGAAGAAGAAGTGGGATTGTCAAAGAGATGAAAAAAGTAGACAAGAGTATAAGGAGATGAGGTGCATGGCAGAGAGAGAGGTGGCAAATTCAAAGGATAAGGCATATGAAGAGTTGTATAAAGGGTTGGACACTAAGGAGGGAGAAAAGGACCTGTACCAATTGGCTAAACAGAGGGACCGAGCTAGTAAAGATGTACAGTAGGTAAGGGTAATAAAGGATAATGTGGGAAATGTACTCACAAGCGAGGAGTGTGTGTTGAGCAGATGGAAAGAGTACTTTGAGGGGTTGATGAATGATGAGAATGAGAGGGAGAGAAGGTTGGATGGTGTGCGGATAGTGAATCATAAAGTGCAGTGGAATAGCAAGGAGGAAGTAAGGATAGCTATGAAGAGGATGAAGAATGGAAAGGCTGCTGGTCCATATGACATACCTGTAGAAGCATGGAGGTGTTTAGGTGAAATGGCAGTGGAGTTTTTAACTAGATTGTTTAATAAAATCTTGGAAAGTGAGAGGATGCCTGAGGAATGGAGAAAAAGTGTTTTGGTACCAATTTTTAAGAATAAGGGTGATGTGCAGAGCTGTAGTAACTGCAGAGGGATTAAACTGATCAGCCACAGCATGAAGTTATGGGAAAGAGTAGTGGAAGCTAGGTTAAGAAGGGAGCTAATGATTAGTGATCAGCAGTATGGTTTCATGCCAAGAAAGAGCACTACAGATGCGATGTTTGCTCTGAGAGTGTTGATGGAGAAGTACAGAGAAGGTCAGAAGGAGTTGCATTGTGTCTTTGTGGATTTAGAGAAAACATATGACAGGGTGCCTAGAGAGGAGTTGTGGTATTGTATGAGGAAGTCGGGAGTGTCAGAGAAGTATGTAAGAGTGGTACAGGATATGTATGAGGGTAGTGTGACAGAGGTGAGGTCTGCGGTGGGAGTGACGGATGCATTTAAGGTGGAGGTGTGATTACATCAAGGATCAGCTCTGAGCCCTTTCTTATTTGCAATGGTGATGGACAGGTTGACAGATGAGATCAGACAGGAGTTCCCGTGGACTATGATGTTTGCAGATGACATTGTGATCTGTAGTGAGAGTAGGGAACAGGTGGAGGAGACTCTGGAGAGGTGGAGATATGCTCTAGAGAGAAGAGGAATGAAGGTCAGCAGGACTAAGACAGAATATAAGTGTGTGAATGAGAGGGAGGATAGAGGAATGGTGAGGATGCAGGGAGTACAGGTGGCGAAGGTGGATGAGTTTCAGTACTTGCGATCAACAGTTTAGAGTAATGGTGAGTGTGGAAGAGAGGTAAAGAAGAGAGTACAGGCAGGATGGAGTGGGTGGAGAAGAGTGTCAGGAGTGATTTGTGACAGAAGAGTACCAGTAAGAGTGAAAGGAAAGGTCTACAAGAGGGTAGTGAGACCAGCTATGTTATATGGGTTTTAAGACAGTGGCACTGACAAAAAGGCAGGAGTCAGAGCTTGATGTGGCAGAGTTGAAGATGTTAAGATTTGACTGGGTGTGATGAGGATGGACTGGATTAGGAATAAGTATATTAGAGCGTCATCCCAGGTTGGAAGGTTTGGAGCCAAAGCCAGAGAGGCAAGATTGCATTGGTTTGGACATATGCTGAGGAGGGATGCAGAGTATATTGGGAAAAAGATGCTAAGGATGAAGCTGACAGGTAACAGGAAAAGAGGGAGGCCTAAGATAAGGTTTATGGATGTGGTGAGAGAGGACATGCAGGTGGTTGGTGTGACAGAGCAAGATGCAGAGGACAGGAAGAAATGGAAACAGTTGATCTGCTGTGGCAACCCCTAATGGGAGCAGCTGAAAGAAGAAGAAGAAGAAGAAGCACCTAGTACACAGTGATTTACTCAGGTGTACCTAGTACACAGTGATATCCCATGTAATTTGGTACTGCACTGCACAATCAGAAATAGCAGCTTGGTACAGTATAATATTAGTACTATACTAAACAGGAAATTGGAAACTACATAGTAAACCGCATTATTCCGTAGTATATTTCTTATTCTAGTTCTACTGTGCTCTGTTAGCATGCCTAAGAGTAAGTCATAAAAAGTTCTTTTAATCTGGCTTGATAGTAGAGTTGAGGTCATAAGCATACTGTAATAAACAGAAGGACTTGTTTGCATGAGCTTCAATGCAGGAGCCTTCAGCATCACTGTGTGATGGGAAAGTTTGGTTGTGGTAGTAGGTTTGTCTGCACAACAGGAAACTGCATTGTTATTACTTTTGTTTCCCTACTGACCAATGGAATTTTTTATTTGTCTTTTAATGTGATGCTAATATGCTGCTCAGCTGTGTGTGCTGAGTAACATATAAACACAGAATGACAATCACAGAATGACAAGTGTCACACTATTTCTAATTATGCAGCAGCTGCAGTTTTATAAGTTGCCTCTTTGGGACCAGCCCTTAAACACATGGTGCAGCAGTTGTGAATCATGTATGAGCTGGGAAGAGGGAGTCACTTGCATTTGTACTGCACACATGCAGTACTACCACACAATGTCCTCAGTCAAAATAAATATATGTAGTATGAATCATGTGTGGCCTCAGTGCACCATTCTGTGGAACAGCAACCCTAATACATGTCATTCTGTGTTTATGAACAAAATCTATTGTCATATAGAGTCATGCATATGGATTCTTACATGTGTTTCCCGGTTTTTGACACTGTACAGATATTTATGTTGATTTGTGTCCAAGTGAGTAGGTTTTGTTTTATATGTATTACGAATGTTGTGGTTAATATTAGTTTTATGTTGTGTTTGAACGTTATGTTATATGATTGTGTGCTAGTTTTATGCTGGGGATGTTTGTGTCTGTGTTTCATGCTTTGGGTTACTTTTTGTGGTATGAGAGTACTTGTTGAGTTGAGCTTCAGTGCATTTTCGGGGATATGTTTATTTTATTTATGCTTGGGTAACATACTATATCTACACTTTTTATTATTTATTCTGCAGCATATACAACAGCTCACTACATTAGGTATAACAGACAACTTAGGTTGTTTAGTCCACCATTTTGTAGCTCTGTTTAGTGTAGGCTTAGTTGTCTTTTATAAGTTAAGTTGTTTCAAGTAGATATGCTGTAGTTATCAGTGTGCGCGTGTGTGTGATCATATATAAATGTGTATGTTTCTTTATTTATATATATATATATATATATATATATATATATATATATATATATATATATATAGTTCCCTATCAGAAGCCTGAAACACTATAAGCCTGAAAATCAAAATCCTGAAAACTATAGACTGAAAGTTCAAAATCCTGAAAGACCAAAATCCTGAAACTCAAAATCCTGAAAACACAAATAATGCTAATATGTCACTATAAAGACACTAATATCTACCAACTGACCCTGACCCTAACCCTAACCCTAAGGTCCGTCACTATCGCACACTCACCTAACCCGCCTAACCCTAACTCACTTAAACCGCCTAACCCCAATATTTGTCACTATTGCATACATGCCTAACCTGCCTAACCCTAACTCACTTAAACTGCCCCTAACCCTAACATAAAACCAACCGACACTTACCTGAACCCAACGCATGACCCAACACCACAGGGCTAACAATAGCAAAGCCACAATGATGTCAGTATGTCCATTTTGTGTTTTCAGGATTTTGAGTTTCAGGATTTTGGTCTTTCAGGATTTTGAACTTTCAGTCTATAGTTTTCAGGATTTTGATTTTCAGGCTTATAGTGTTTCAGGCTTCTGATAGGGAACCATATATATATATATATATATATATATATATATATATATATATATGTATAGATATATATATATATATATATATATATATATATATATATATATATATTTTTTTTTTTTGTCAATGAAAATAATTGACACTTGCATTGTTGTTCATACATCAATTGCGGGTCCTGTCAAATTTCCAGACCCATCACAATTGGTCTCAAAAACAATCATAGACTTTAGTTTCTAACCCATACTCAACAACAACTAAAACTGCCACAATGTAGGATAAACATAAAAAAATGTATTTACCTTGGGACTACACCCCCAGTGCATCCCAATATGCGAGGTGTTTCACCCTCATATCCTCATATGTATATATAGTAACTCCACAGCACAATTGTACCCAATTACGGCAATCTATATAGCAGTGCAATAATTGGCCAAAGTAGGATTGACTAAAGAATTAATCGATTGTGATTTTAATGTATGAGTAATGATGCATCTCCTCACAGACAAATTAGGGGGTTGACTAAAATGACTGACACCATGTTTTGTGTGTGTGTGTGTGTGTGTGTGTGTGTGTGTGTATTATATAAATAGACATGGAGAGATGGATGTCTAGCTTTACATAGATAGGAGGTAATATACTGAGAGGTATTTATTTACATTTGATGTGTCAAATGTATGAGGCATTGCATTTGGTGCTATGTATTAGGTATACTTGTATTTTGAAATTGAACTCATAGACTTTTACTTGCTTGAGGAGACATTGATTTGATTGGTGCATTAATTTTTAAAAGCTGTTTATAAAAGATTGGATACATGTATATGGTGTTCTGAAGAAGTCTAAGTTATTTTAGATGAAAGCGCTAAACCAACTGTTTTTTATTATTTTTTTATAGAATAAATAATATTTTTATAGTCCTTTTCTTGTTATTTCAACCATCCAGTGGATTCTTGTGAACTCGTGTATTTGAGCTGTTTATTGTTGGACTCGAGTTTGTTTGGATTTTATATATATATATATATATATATATATATATATATATATACATATATATATATATATATATATATATATATATATATATATATATATATATATATATATATATATATATTGATGTTGTAGAGATGCTTGTCTCATCTGTACATTGCTTGTCATGACCTGCACTGTCAACAGAAATGTATGCTTTTTTTAAATGATTTCTGCATTGTTTTTTTTTTTCTATGTGATGTTTCCCTTTATGGATAGAAATTATGAACTCCCTACTATTGGTCTTGTGTACACATTATCACCTTAAATAAAAATGACTGTAATTAACACATACACTTTCAAAGTCGTCCATCTCAGTTACGGTCCTCATTTTCTTAATAACCTATCAAAATCCTTCCTACTGCCTTTAAAACTCCAACTCTTTTCATCTGAATAGACCACCATTCACTCTTTCCACTTGCAGAACATCTTTGTCAAAATAGCCCCTGCTAGAGCTTACTACCTGAAGACATTATACAAACTAAAAATCTGGTTTCATTCAATAATTCTCTACAGTCCCCTGTACTCCAAGAAAACAAATGCAACTGCTTCAGTGATGCAGCTTAATCCCCATTTCACCATGCATATAGCTACTTTACACTTGATTTTTTTATATCACAATGTCCTTTACACAACTGATACAGTGTTAACTTTTACTTTACTTTTATATCTAGTACATGCTGATGTAATTGATATATGCCCATGTATATACCTACGTGATAACACCTCACGCTTGAGTTTGTAATAGTGTTTATCTACAAATGTAATCATCTGTATAGCATTTTACTCTATATATATTATCTGTCTTTCTGTCTGTAGTCTGTATTTGCCTACCTGGCTCAGGTAATGTCTGAAAAGTATGTTCAGACCAGCTCATAAACTTGGTTAACAAATGTTAAATAAATAAATAAATATACATAAAAAATAGTGCAGTTGTTTCCCTGTCACCCAGAGAGTTCATGCCACTGATGCAAGCACCAGCCAGAGAGAGAGGGAGAGAGCTGACATCCGGGAAAATATGGACCCGCTTATGCCCTTCCTCACATATGATGATGATAATGGTGAGGACATTTGTATTTCTGAGATGAAATCCCACCCTTGGGAGATGATGTAAACATCTACATTACTGTGAAGCCTATAATGCCCACACTGTGTGTGTGTGTTCACATGTCTTCACTCCTGTGCTAATGGGAGCTGCCATGACCAGCTTGGTAAAGCAAGGTCACTTTTATAGCTAAATGCTGTAGTTCATTATTTATTTATTTTATTTATTTTACTTTATTTTACATTTGTTAAATGGGAAAGTCCGACTGGACACAGATCCATTTTCAGTGGAGTTCCAGGGAGATAAGTTCCAAACAACACATATATATAGAATAACAGGAAATTACATGGAACATTTGTTTCATGTTATGAGAGCTTTCATTGCATACACACAAGGAGATGATACATACATAATGAAATGCATTAAATTAGCAGTTCATACAAAAGTCAAACACTGAGGTATAGAGTATCAAAAGACATCTACTCAAAAGACCTAAAAAGAGGCAGTATTACGTATTCATGAAACAGACTGTCTGAGTCTAGTTGGGGTACACAATTCTCAACATCCATGTGGGGAATGAAGTGCGCAACAGGAGCATTATTTGTCCCCTGAGGGAAGGAGATCTGGCACCAGCTACCTACTCAAATACCTTGCCAGGTATGTCAGTATAAGTGTCAGTACTCCATCTTGGGTGATCTGTGTCATAGTTAGAGATTTCTCCCTCTGTGTCATAGAGTCAGGCCTGATTTCTGCTCACTTTTTCTGTGTGTTCTGTCATGTCTGATTTAAATCTTCATTTGTAATAACACATGGTTAAAGTATTATAGCCTATTAGTGTGTCAGTTAGAAAGTCAAAAATAACATTATATTCCTTAGAAAAACTGTGTCTGGTAACACATTTATATCAATCAGCAATGTTTCCATAAATCAGACGCTGTGTAATGAGATCTTATTTCATTGCAGATGACAGAGTGCTGCCAAATGTTTTAACACAGTGACAAATTCTTGCCAAAGTGAAAAATGGTACCTCAGTCAATTCCCCTTGTTATAATCATCTGCAATATACTTTCCAGCAAAACTTTCAGTTTAACAGAATATTTATTCCTCTTTTCTGAATGTTGCAATTTATGATAAATAGGTTAGAATGAAAATTATGTGAATCAGTTCAGCTTTCTGTATGCAGCTATAGTTTTATCATGCAACACTCACAACGCTGCTTTGCCAGTGAAATAGAATATTTATTTACTTAACTTTTCTAAATAACTGCTCCTTAACATATTTTGCAGTTTGGCTGTTCTGTTGGTTTGTTTCTCATGATATCAAATGTGATTTTTACATCTTTTGCAGCATAGAATCATAATTTAAATGACTCTAATGAACTTTCTCATTATATTCAGCACTTTTATGAAATGTTTTTTCAGGAAGCATCATTTTGCAGGCTTTCTAAAACATATCATAGAGTAGTTGGTTTCTATTGCAGGAAATCATAAGGATCTAAAGAGTACATTTTTGTTTCCCTGGTACAGATTCATTTCTGCATAAGGAGCTTATATTTGGTAGCAGATAATTTTTCTATACTCTGAAATGAAAGTGGAATTATGAAATATCCTAATCATTCTGCACTCACACACAGATCCCATAATGAAATTTCTATAGTGCATTACAGTACACTTTTTGAAAATGTAACACTATCAACTATAGCAGACCAAACTTCAAATACAAGCTTTTCAGAACCTGTATATAAAGTTACTGACCTGAAATGAACATTTGCTTCCCTGAAGTGTGCAAAAGCTAGGTCCCTGAGAATCGTTAATTTATAGCAGATCCACATGAACTAAGATATGTCACTTGTCTGCTGCCTTACCTTCTATTATATGAATGATCTTTAAATAGCCTTGGAATGCTTACGTTACACTTTACTAAGCTAAAAGTGATATCTGTCATACTACTTTCTATGTTCAAAAGTGTGATGCGTAGCATTTTGCAGGTTGCCATACGACACAGTTCCATCTGATGGCGAATACTGCTAAATGTGTTAGAGGATATATTTCAAACAAAAATGCATAAAGGATTAAGAGCAAATGTAGGGAAACTTCCCTAATGAAATGCATTTGCACTGGTTAGTTTTTGGTTTTCCCATCATAACATTATCACCAGAGCAGTCACCCACACCTATCACATATTCTACCTACCTGCTTTAACACCTCATGGTGTTAAAATAGATATCAAAATGACATGCTTCTGACTTACAGACCAGTTATATCACAACGCCAGTGCAATAACTGCAAATGTGCTGCTGTGGAACTCCATTACTGTCCACAACACAGAGCATAGCACAGCATATGCGGTGACAAAGAAACCACATGTAAAAGCAAAAGGTAGACAAGCAGAAGTCCAGAAATGTATATAGTGCTTATATGTGAATGTGGGTCAGTACATCTACCTAACACGTCATCAAAAAGAAATGCCAGAGGAAAACAAGACGCAAAGAAAAGACATGTGTCTGTGCATAACCACTTAACTGTCGAGATGTTCACAAAATGTCCAGATGAGCAGGTAGTTCTTTAAACATCAATTGTCTTGCCACCAATCCCAGATGATCTGGTTGGGTTGAGTAGTATGCCTTAGATGGTGTGCATGTCCACTGCATGCACTATTTCTTGTATCAAAATGTGCATAAGACCTCATCTTCCTTGACCTCTTGTATCTTTGTAAATAAACTGTCTCCACTAATACCAGAACTAGGGACTTAAGTCTGCACCAGCACAAAAATAAAATGTGCTATGGAGACAAATTTATTACGTAACACCTACCTCCACATTTAGAGCAAACTTCTTATACAAGTTAAACAAAAAGAACAGCTTCCATCAGATTAAACTTGGATGACTGGACTTGGTACCCATAAATTTATTTCGGAACTGACTTGCTTTGTCCTTCTGGAGAATGAGGTACAGCTCAAAGGTGGGTATAGCCAAGCTATAAACTGTTTTGTGACACAGTTGTCTTGTATCTCATATGATCCCATGATAAGAGTATCAGTTGTCATTTGTCATATATGTTATTTTTGACCAACACCTGTTTCCCAGTAGTACAGCTCCTCAGTGAGTTCTTTTTATACAACAAAACTTCATCTCATCCACTGAGTAGCAAATTACTGGATTCTTTACATCCAGTTAAGAAAGTGGGCCTCTCTACTGGACTGTTAGTATGGCAATGGCACACGTGACAATGTGTCAGGTACTCAGGACATTGTATTATGCTGCAGAAGTTTACTATCATGGATGATGTGTTTTACAGCCTTCTTGAATATTGATACTAATGTCCTTCTGTGGTCAGGTGGTAAAACAAAAATGATGAACTGCTTTTTCATTCTGTCTGTTTTCATAAGTGTTTTAAACATGCCTAATGCAAAAAATAAATTTGTTAGAGTGGTCTCTTTCTTTACATTTCCATAATACTGAGAATGTCTTATCAGATGATTCCTCTATGCCAGTTGTATCGGGAAACCCTGAGTAGGCATCTCCTATTATTATAAACCCTGAGTGAAAAAAAACAACCTTCCAAACTGAATATGAATATAGTGCCATGGCACAAACTGACATTCCGTGAAGCACAATGGTGCTATATTTTGGATCTGTGATATCGAATACAGTTTATGGCTAGGACATGAGCCTCCCTCATGGTTGGGAGGGTGGTCTAATGGCTAAGGTGTTTGCCTTACAAACACAAGGTGCAGCGTTCGAGTCTCCTAAGGGGTAATTGGCTAGGCTTAAAATGGCTCGCAAGGGCAGTTAGCCTAGTACTGGCCTATGAACCTCATGTTAGCAGCCCACACACCCAGCTATGGATAAGGAATCTCAGCTTTACATTTCCTGAGTGCCTCCTCCAATTCTTATCCAGTACCTGGGTATGTAGTTTGGCTGGAAGCTGTACACTGGAGCTGCATTAAAAAGGTTTGGTGAGTTAATGACAACTTCTGTTTCATAGGAAGAAAAGCATAATATAACCAGCCATCAAATCTTTGATATCCATTTATAGCAAACATACTTCTGCATGCCCATACTGAATGATTCCTTACTTCATCAGCATTCATCATGGGAAGCTATACAGTACCTGATATGTAGTGCATGAAACACCTCAATTATGCTCTGAAATTGGAAAGATGATAAAGTTGGTAGCACCTTTCAGGCATCCCTAGTGCAAGACTCTTCTTATTAGAGTTTATGGTTGTTAAGATCAGGTCTCCCACCATGGACTAACAGCAGACAGGGCCAGCTGGCAAAGGAAAGTGGCAGAAAATAATCTTTAAAATAGGGTTATAGGTTCACAAGCACTTACTAGGCTATTGAGCTGTGAAGATCGTAAGAAGACTAGCCTAACATTCCCATGGTAGATTTTAGCCCATATGTTTTGCATACAAATAACCCAGAGATAGGTTGAATAAGGATATGTTGGGTACTTTTACATATATCTGCTATCCATGAGGGTCAGGGGTGTTTAATGAGGCTGAATTTGTGGTTACTCATCCATTTGTCCAAGTTACGTTCGAAAAGAGTAAGAAAAGTGCTTTACTTTATCGGGAGTGGAAGGCAGTTCTCCAGAAGCAGTATTCTCTGTGATACAGATCTATCACTCCAACATGTTTTATTTATTTTCCAAAAGAGATTGAGATCTCTTGAGTGGGTGCTTATGATACCATTGGACTTGCGAATGTGTAATAGGTCTGACAGAACGGGTTCTGTTGAAGCCCTATACCCAAAGCAGATGTTGCCTCTCAGTAACCTATATGATACTGAAAAAAGGGATCAAACTTTGAGACAGTCTGCATAGTTTTTACAACGCGGGACCTTGGTTGTTTTAGAGAGAAAGCACTGTGGTCATTCCAGCAGTGACCAGTGTTTGGACAGGTACATACCAAAAGGCACATTAAACTCAATGATCAGCCTAATGGCTCATCATCATCATCATCAGCCCCCTTTTCCCATTTTTCTACATGGGTTCAGGGTATCGTGTTAACTGTCACCAACTCTCTTGATTCAGTGCCACACTCCTGCCTTCATCAACACTCATGCCTGACTGTCGCAGGTCTTCTTTCACACAATCTAGCCACCTCTTTGCTGGACATCCTCGCTTCCTGTTACCTTCTTCCTGTCTGTGTCAAATCTTCCTCACCAGATTGTCTTCTGCCTTTCTACATATGTGCCCAAACCACCTTTATCTGTTCTCTTTGATCTGTCCTGCAATTGGAGCTATTTTGGCTTCTGCTCTTATGTCCTCATTTCTTCGTCTGTCCCACAGTGTGCATCCTACTATTTTATTTATTTTTATTTATTTATTTTATTTTACATTTTGTTGACCTGGCTAGTCTAACTGGATATATGTCCATTTTCAGTAGAGGCCCAGGGAGAAAAGCTCCAAGCACTAGCAGTGACAAAGAATACAATATTTAGTAATAAGTCAAGTAAGTTACAGAACATTGTCTGTGTTGGCAAGAACAAAAATAGTAATAAGTCATTTAGTAGGTAGAAGGTAATATCCAATAACAGAGAGATAAACAAAGACAAAAAATATATATATTTTTATATATATAGATTACAAAGTAAGCATCAAAGAATAGTATGGAAGAGAAGTGTAGAGAGAGCAAGAAGGGGAATGAGATGTCAGTCAGGGTTAGAGCACGGACAAAGCCAGTGAGATTTAAGATGTTCTTTAAGATGTTTTTTAAATTGGAAAGTTGAAGCAAGGGTGGATAGTTCAGTAGGAAGCTGGTTCCAGTTTTTACCTACTGTATTGGAGAAAAGTGAGTCCCCAGCTTTGTTTTCTGACTTAGTAGTGGCAAGAAGAAGCTTATTAGCTGAGCGTAGTGTTTCCAGATTTTTGTATGGTGAGATCAGATTAGTGAGGATAGGGGTATTGTTAGGGTGATAAAGAATCTTTTGGGTGATAACTAGTTGTTGACAAAGTAGTTGATTTTGCAGTTCTAGCCATCCCAGTTGTTTAAGGTTGAGACAGTGGTGAGTTCTAAATGGGGTGCCAGTGGCAAATCTGGTTATATTATTATAACTGATGGAAAGTTTGGTAAGGTTGTTATTAGATAGATTGGTATATATCGCAGAAGAATAGAACAGGGTAGAGATTAGGTGGGTCTGGGCAATAGTCATTCTGGCTGATGGGGTGAGGAAGGGTTTGATTCTGTAAAGGGTGCTTAGTGATTTGTTAACAGACTTTATTGTAGAATTAATGTGGTCATCATAGCTAAGGTTGTTGTCAATTGTTACTCCTACCACACAGTAGTACTGGTAGCACCACTGTCTTCTACACCTTACTTTTCAGCTTTTTTGGCATTCTTCTGTCATAGATTACACCTGATACTCTGTGGCAGTTAGCTGCAGCCCCTTTATTCTAGCTTTCACCTTTTCATTCAGACTACCCTTCTCCTCAACTACCCCTCCCAGATACTTGAAGCTATTTACCTACCACTATCTTCCCTTCTATCTCTATTCTCAGCTTCTTCTGATTTCCCCAGTTTGCTGCCATTACCACCATCTTATCTGTGCTTAGTTTCATCCCATCACCTTCAGATTTGCATTCCATTCTCCTATCCTTTGTTGAAGTTCTAGCGCAGAGTCTGCTTGTACTGCCACATTGTCTGCATACAGAGGCTTTGTTGATCTGTCCCCTCCAACCTGTTTGCTAATGTAATCCATCTCCAGTATGAACAGCAGTGGGCTCAGAGCTGAACCTTGATGTACACCCACTCCCACTGGGAACCCTTCTGTGAGGCCAAACACTGTTCGTACTTGAGTCATTGGGTCTTTGTACATAGCCTGGACTAATTCTACCAATGTTTCTGGGACTTCAAACCACCGCAGTACTGCCCAGATCAGCTTTCTTGGGACCTTGTCATATGCTTTCTCCAAGTCTAGGAATGCCCAGTTGGACTCTCTCCTTATCTCTAGCTTCTTCTCAAGTATGTGTCTCAATACAAACATCGGGTCAGTTGTACTGCTTCCTGATCTGAATCCAAACTGCTCATCTCCCATGTTGCATTCTACTACTCTGCGTATCTGTTTATCAATCACCCTCTCCAGAACTTTCATGCAATGTGATAGGAGTTTGATGTCTCTGTACTGCCCAGAATTGTGGATGTCCCTTTTGTTCTTGTACACTGGCATGAGTATGCTTATTCTACAGTCATCTGGGATATTTCTTTCTGCACTGCTATTAGTACCCTCAGGAGACACTTCTCCCCTATCTCACCAAGCATCCTTACCATATCTGCTGTGACCTCATCTGAGCCTGCTGCTTTCCCTGACTTCATCTTTCTTAGTGTTGTTCTGACTTCTTCTAGGGTGGGGTCATCTTTTCTCTCATTGTAGTCTTCTTCTCTCATTGTAGGCTGTTTCTGGGGCAGTACAGCTTCTGTGGGGTTTTCTTCATTCAGAAGCTGCTAGAAGTAATTCTTCCATCTGCCTTTCATGTCCTGTGGACTGGTGAGCAGGTTGTTGCTGGCATCCCTTATGAAGGGTTTCTGACTATCTTCTTTATCTTTCTGTCTTTGCCTTGCAACCTGATATAGTTTCTTTGTGCCCCTTACTGAGTCAGTTTCCAGAAGTTAGTACAGTGCCTCCAATGCCCTATTCTTTGCTATTGCAACTTCTTTCTTAGCTTTTTTTGTTAGCCAACCAGTACTCCTTCCTAGCCTAGTCAGTCTTTTCTGTCTCCCACTTCTTCCTGCACTCCTTTTTTCTTTTGATGACTTCCTGGTCTTCTGCATTCCACCACCAGCTTTCCTTATGTACCTTATTTCCATACCTGACTCGGCCACATATCTTTTCTGTAGTCCTAACACATGCTGTTTTTAGGCACTGCCATTCTTCTTGAAATCCACCTATTTCCTCCTCTTCTTGTGGTGCTAGAGCCCTGAGTAATTCCTTGAACTGTTGAACTTTCTCTCCAGTGAACTTCGAGGTTTTCAGCCTGGTCTCTGTTGACCTTATAGACTTCTCTGACCACTGCTTGCAGCTGATTGTGGTAACTAGTGGTTTATGTCATGGGCCTGCTGTTTCACTGGGGATGACTTTGCAATCATGGATTCTATCCCAGTGCCATTTTCTTACTAGTAGGAAATCCACCTGAGTTGCATGTTGACTACTCTTGTATGTGATCTTGTGACTGTCTCTCTTTCTGAACCATGTGTTCGTTACTATCAAGCCATTTGCCAGACAGAAGACAAGAATAGCTTCTCCTTCTTTATTCCTGTTGCCCCACCCATGTGGACCCAGGCAGTCCTCATATCCTGTTCTGTCTGTCCCGATATGGGCATTTAAGTCACCCATTATCAACACCAATTCATGTTTTCCTGCTTTATCTAGTAGGTCAGCCTAATGATTGCCAGCTATAGCAGAGCAATGACATCCCTGGATCTGGATACCTTTAGATATAATCTATACAATGAAAAAGAACTATTACAACACTGGATACATGGTCATCAAAGGATAGTTCATTGCTGCCATAGAGACCCAGATCCCTAACTATGGGATCAATTTTCATGGATGTAATGTCAAGGTCATAGTTACTAGAGAAATTATCTCTGTCAGAAGATACAGCTATAGACTTCTTGGCATTTAGTTTTAGTCCTTGATTTTTGCATTGCCTATTTATTTGGGACAGGCCCCTTGGAAGATCTTGATGTTCCCTGGGCAGGTTATGATGGCACCAAGTTTGCAATCATTTGCAAACGTCATCAGCCACTGACCCGTAACATTAACTTTGACCTCCAAAAAGAAACTTCCAAAAAGGAGTGAGCCAGGGACTGAGTCCTGGAGTATACTGCTAGTGACATGTCTTTTAGAGGAGGTATAGCTGCCTGGGTTCTACTTGTGTGCCAATTTGATCTCCAGTGAGTTGCAGAGGGATTGTTTGTCATTTAGCTGGTAGAATTTATCTATGATATCCAAGTGTGGGATGGTATCACATGCTATTCTGAGGTCTTGATATGTAGCATACAATATTTTGCCCTCATCCATTGCTTTAGTAACTTTTTCAAAGAAGTAGACCAGATTAAGTAGGAAGACCTGCCTATGATGAATCTGAACTAGGTTGGATTAAGAGTCTGTAGGTCACCTAAATCCTTATACATTAATTCCATAGTGATCCTTTCCATAGCTTTACAGGCATGGCTTGTCAGATTTATGGGTGTATAATTACCCTGGTCAATTAAAACCCCAACTTTGTGTAAGGGAATGGCTGTTGCCATGCTCCATTCATCTAACACAAAGCCTGTTTTGAGGCTGATATCGCATATCTTCTGTAGCGCTTCAGACAAGTCATGTTCCAGGCTGAACAGTAGGTAGCCTGATATGCTACTTGGCACTATAGATAATGATCTTGGCCTTAGATAATGCCTTGAGAACATCCTCTTGGATGATTTTAGGTGGAGGGGTATATTATCTGAGAATACTGGAGGGGAGGGGGGTGAAGTTTGAGCTAAACTTGTCTTCCAGTACATTAGCTATGTCCTCTGGGTCTGAGTATGTGATATTTTTTATTTACTCTGAAAAGTACTTGGCATTGTTTCTGACATTTTTAACATAAGTAAAGAAGGCTTGCAGTTCTCCTTTACCTGGGTGGCTGTTTTCACCTCATACCTTGCTTTGTTTGATTAAAGCAGGGTCTGGGCAAGCATGATTCTGGCATCTTTGAAAATCAGTTTTATTTTTGTGTGCAGTAATTTTTTTCATTTCATTATAGAGCATTTTTATAACTGGGTTCCACCATTGGGGGTTATTTTTTGTTTTATTTGGCAATGTATTTATTTCTGAGAGGAACAGATACATGTATGCAGCTATTTACATGTGCAAAAAATGACAGTAAAGGATTCCACATAAGCAGTGAGGTCATCCAGATGTAAGTGGCTTTTGAATATAGCCAACTCATTGCTCTGTTTTAGTAGATTAGTCTTTGCCTAATATCTGAATAGCAAGATATTAGAAGATGCTTTAGGTGCCAGGCTTGTGGTGAATATGATTGATTTGTGGTCTGATCTAACCAGGCTGAAAGTTACAGCTGGTAGGGAATAAAGCTACCCCATATTGATAAGGACCAACTCCAGGATTTTACTGCCACTAGTTGGGGTACAAACTAACTGGTCCATGCAGTTTGTATTACTGAAGTACAGAAATGCCTGTGCATACATTGAAGCATGTGAAAGTCTCCATTTTTATGGAGGAGTAGTTGAAGTCTCCTATGAGAATAGTGTTTTTCTTAATACATAGGAAATCCATACTATTTAGCTAGGAGAGATGGGCTAAGGGAGATATAGAGGGGGGGTCCTATATTTAATTATGATATGAAAAGGGGTTTTGTTAATGGTATGTTGGACATAGAGGAGCTCCTGGACATTACCTTGCTTACATAATAGCAAAATTAAGTGTTTTTTAAGAATATATAGATACCTCTACTCTTAGCACTTTTGTCTTCTGTGGTGGGTTTGAACATGCGATAGGCATTGAAACCCTATATCAGCTTTTGATTGTCCTGAGCCAGGTCTCTGTGAAGAAGCATATATCTATGTTTTTAGGGTATGGAGTGATTGTAGAGTGTGATGTTTTTGTTAAGGTTCCTATCATTCAGCAGCAATAACTTAATGTTATCAGGACTCTTTTTACTTATGTTGGATGTTTTAGAAGACTGACATTGCTTAAAAAAGGCACTATATGGGTGGACAAGGATTTAACTAATATACAAAAGCCTTTGGGGAGGTGCAGGCCATCCTTTGCAAAGCAGTTTGGACTATCGAACATCTTTTCACTGGCTGATATACATATTATACCCCTTTTGAATGACACCAGATGCTAAGCCAATTGTTGAAATCAGTAATCATTTGCTTTTATTGTAGCATCATTCATGGCGATAGTCAAATGTTCCTTAAAGCTAGGTTCATACCAGACTCAGACACGTATTACAAGAGCTCCATCATGTCTTTTTTCATATAGTCAGGGAGGTACATCTCAAGCCATTT
Organism: Protopterus annectens; assembly: GCF_019279795.1. Classification (NCBI taxonomy): domain Eukaryota; kingdom Metazoa; phylum Chordata; order Ceratodontiformes; family Protopteridae; genus Protopterus; species Protopterus annectens. Next base: position 432,310,241 of record NC_056732.1, on the reverse strand, counting down.
ACTCCCACGTGTACTAGCCCTGTGCCAAATGTGTACTTATGGTACAAGGGCTTGAGTGGTGTATGATGGGGCAAATTTTGGAGCATGATAAGCAATTGACCATGAACCTCTCTTTGGTGCAGTCTGATGTTTTATTGGTGTGTCTCACTCTTCAATCACATATTACTAAGATATTGGACTATGTTGTGTTTGCCTTATGGTCCTTTAAACTTAGTTAGTGTTACTCTTAGAGGTACATTTTATAGTAGGTCCTGCCTGTGATGCATGACTGTGCGCTTGCTGAGTGTATTTGCTTCTTTGCTTCTTAGGTTATGTTTGGGAGGCCCTTGTGATTTTAATAACTTACTTTTAAGGACTTTAACATATATATGTCTATATATTTTGTCTGAGCTGTGTGTGCTTTGGTTAGTGTTGGGTCAGAGCTGAATCTAGCACTAGGTGACTTAGGTAACTGCTGGCTAGGGATAGCCCACTGGCTTGGGGAAGGGCCGAGCCACTGACCACACTAATTTAATTAAAAAAAAAAACACAAAGGTTTCCATGCATCTTACCCTCAGTATTGTAGTGTTACTCTGTGTGTGTCTGCTTTAAGACACGCAAACACACACACACACACGCACACACACACACACACACACACACACACACACACACACACACACACACACACACACACACACACACACACACACACACACACACACACAATATTGAGGTAGTAAGAGCACATGAGATTTGATTTCCACTGGAGGAGAAGCAGATGGGTACAAAGAATCATTATGAACTAACTTGCAGCAGCCATGGTTTTCTGAACTACTACAGCAGATTTTTGAACTGCTTGCATTTTTTAAGTGGAGCAGAAACATCCAAATTGATAACAGCCATGGAGTACTTGCAGGTACTGTATGTGTGTGTGGTGTGTGTATGCATGCCCTAGTTATAGAGGGGTGCTTACTTAATTGATGTACAGACTTACTCAGGCCCAAACCCTGTACCTTGGCTACAGAGAATAAGAGCCTTAATACTCTACACCAATTCCCATGCCTCTCAGTGGAAGAAACTGGACAAGGCCAAAAATAATGGAGGGACAAATGCTCAAAAATATAGGCAATTTTTAAATAGTGCTCTTATAAACTTAGACAGGTGACAAAATGAATGAATAGTCCACGTCTTACAAACAAATAAGAAAAATGGCAGCTGTTGCAAGACAAAGGCGACACTTAGTTGGCAAATACTTTATAAATGAAAAACACCAAGTCCAGTACAAAAATCAAAGCAACATCTTTCCAAGGCAGAAAGAAGTCATTTACCAGACGAAAGCGCTTAATACTGTTGTATACTGTGGTTTTATTGCTTGCCTTGTAAGGACATTGCTTTGATTTTTGTACTGGACTTGGTGTTTTTCATTTATAAAGTATTTGCCAACTAAGTGTCGCCTTTGTCTTGCAACAGCTGCCATTTTTCTCATAGGTGATAAAATAACAGGCATTGTTTTATTGTGCATTTTCTGAAGGATATGAAGTCTAAAACCAAATGTCTGTCATTATTTAGTGACTTCAGTCCTTAATGATTTTCTAGAAAACCACAAATTTTATAAGAAACAGACAAAAATATTAGGTGAAAATCAGGACATTTGAGAGGTATGACACTTTGGTTACAGTCAGTCTTATAGTTGATTGAAATTTTCCGAAATGGGTACTTTTGTCATTTCCTGGTTCATAAGTTTTGTTTCACCACTTAATGGAAAAAATATTCAAAACTACAAAACAGCACAGGGACCAAGGTACACTTAATCTGCCACTGGATGGGCTCCTCTTCAATAAATGTGAGTTTCAATGCAATTTTTGTGAATCTGAGTTTCAAGGAAGAGATGTTTACTGTTGTTCAAGGTACGTCTGTTTTCAATGTGCAGCTGTTTTGCTTAGCAAATGGCCATTAGTGTTTGTGCTATAACATTTGCAAGCAGTGTTAATAGCACAATAGGGAGCATGCTCACCTTTGATGCAGAAGACAGTGGGTTCCACTCCCATATCATATATGGAATGCTGATACTACAGTGCAGTATGGGGGTTACTGCACACCTGAGTGCTCTTTGGATGAGATGTTAAACTGAGCCCCCATCTGCCTGTATTGATGGTAGGTATTCCGAGATCGTTTACATCTACCTGATCTTTTGAAAGGAGTAGGAGGGAGTTCACTGATGCTCTAGCCAAACGTCCCCTAGTAGTATAAAGACCACCAAAGGTGTCTTCAGAAAGAGGCCGGTAGTCTAGTGAGACTAATCTAGTCAACAAAGGATAAATCGATTAAAAGTTTTAAATTAAACTTGCATCTCTTGTCTTCATTTCAAAAGAAAAGAAGAAAATAGTATAGATGCAGACAGTTGTAAACAATGTTTATGGTGACAGGGGAAGAGACGCAAGCAATGAGACATCAGAATGACTGGGGGGTCCCTGGTCCATTACCCTGCCTAGGGCCTTGTCTGAGCATGCTATGGCTTGGTGTTGGGCTGCTTGGTAGCAGCACCTTGTTTATTTGTTGTAGGTTTGTAAGAGAGCCTTGCCTCTAATAACATTGTATAACTACATCTCTCATACATTGTGTGCACTGGATTAAGCAGTAGTAGATGGTTGTCAGTAAACAACTTTCAATAGCTACATTGTTTCAGGATGCCCATTTCAATCAAGCTGGCTACAGAGTTACTTGGAAAATGCAAATCCATCATTCCAGATGCTTACTAATGCAGGCTGAATGACTTGTTGTGCTTGTATATCTGCAGTTGATTTACTGGAGATGCTACTAGTCTAAACCAGACAATCTAGGTCTACAAACAAAGAGAAGCTCACATGCTAATGGGAACTAGAGCCTCTTTGCAAAACTATTAAACATGTAAAATAAAATACAAACTGGGGAATAGGTTTTTATATTAGAACTTACGGCTATAATGTCTGCTTCTATACCGTGAAGTCAAACGCATTACTGGGCAATGGACAGCATTACATTAAAACATATTACTTTTAACACCACAGAAAATAACCAACAAAAAAATCAATGGAGCCTGAGAGTGTGCCTGAGAAGGGTGGCAGGATGCACTCTATGGGACAGATGAAAAAAATGAGGACATAAGAACAGAAGCAAAAGTAGCTCCAATTGCAGCAAAGATCAAAGGGAATAGATTAAGGTGGTTTGGACAAGTGTAGAAATGCAGAAGACAGTCTGGTGTAGAAGATTTGGGACAGACATGAAGAAGGTAAGAGGAAACAAGGACATCCAGCAAAGAGGTGGCTGGATTGTGTGAAAGAAGATCTGCGACAGTTAGGTATGAGTGTCTTAGAAGGCAGGAGGGTGGCATTGAATCAAGACAGATGGTGGCAGTTAACACGATTCTCCAGCCCATGTAGAAAATGGGAAAAGGGGGCTGATGATGATGAAAAAGATCAATGGAGAGCATCTACAAATAGTAAGATACTTGAATTAAACCTCTCTAGCAAAAAAAAAAAAAAAAAAAACACAGCTAGACTGGAAACTCTTTTCTGCCACCACCAGTTACCAGTAAATTAATGATAGCAAAAACTCCCTAATTTATCAGGAAAAGCAGTGCAAGCAGTATCTCTTAGATTGGTAGTAACCTTAAGTGGAGAGAATTCACAGAACTATTTTTAATGATGGCAGGCAATCAATGAGAAGAAGAAAGGAATTATCTTGCATTGTGAAAAATCTGTTAGGTACTTCCACCTGCCAAGGTTATAAACAAAGCATCAAACAATTGTTAAAGGCTTTCATTCTTCACAGACACAATTTGTTAATGCCTGCTATTTGGCAGAAATAAATATTTTATCAGATTTTAAAAGCTTTGAAAGCCAGTAAAACAGATCCTATTCCATGCACTACAAAGAATTATTATATCTCACCTATTGCAAACCTTGTATGTGTTCTCACCATGGATGCCAAGATTCACTTCCTGAATTTCGATCTTGAGGTGGATGTTTTGGCATATGTAACTCATTATAAGTTGATTATGATTGACAATCAAATCATAATCCTCCGTGCAGTGCACACTGACTAGTTCCATATTTTTTGGCTGGCAAGTTTATTTGTATGACAACCTATCAGTACATGTACATTATCACAAGACTGTCTGCCTAAAAAAACAGAGGCTAGCATTTCAACTGGTCATCAGTCATAGTTACCTCCTTTCTTAAACTGATAGTAGCTAGCAATAACAAATTACGCATAATCAGTGCGAGTATTTTTTCCATGCAAATATCAGTTACATTTTTTTCACTTCCCTGACCAGGCTAAGAGCTTTATTGGCGTAGTTCCATTCGGAATTATTAAATGATCTTGCTGCATCTGATGTGCGTCTGTCCGTAGAATCCCCAAATTTATGTTGCAGTACCAAAACCATAGCTAGAACAGACAATGTAGGCAGCTTGCCCCGGCTCAGTCTAAGAATTGCGTTTATCACTGAACTATATAATCAGCTGTGATTGAGATCAAGGCTACTTAAATCATTTGCTTTTGCTTGCAGAATATTTGTGCAGCAGAGCTTGGAGCAAAGAGTTAGTATAGATCTTTATTCCTTTGATGTGACTTCTGAAAAGTTTTAGACAGTGCAAAGAACTATTATGTAGAAACCTAACAGCTTTTTTGCCTCATGTCAGATATTTATTTTTTCTTGTTTACTCCTATTTTTTTCCTCAACTCTTTTTGAAAATTATGAAATAGGGGATTGTATGGGGTACCAACTGAGCTAGCTACAGCTCTAGACAGTACTTCTCAGAATTCAGATAAAAACATGTTGTAGTAACTAAACCGTTTTAAGCAAAATTTGACTTATTCTGGGCCCTTTATCACTTTACCAGATACCATCCATTTTGCAAATTATGGCATCCATTTTTGTCACTCAGAGTTCCAGAACAGAAGATTTTATCTCTGAAAATTTCACATTGCTGTCTTTTTTCTTTATGCCCGCATTCTTTTAGCCTGTCTCAGACTATTCATAGGTTGTCTTTGTGTTTTGAATTCTTTTCCCTGTTGCCAGCATATATTCTAAATAGAACTACATTTCTGGAATTCCTTTTCTAAAGCCTCACCCTGCATCTACTACAAAACCAACATGGCTAGTATAGATACTACTCTACAGTTTAGTTACTGAAGTTAGTAGTTTAATTATTGGATGTATTCATTGTTATTTATTTTATTTTATTTTATTTATTTATTTTACATTTGTTAACCGGGAAGATCCGACTGGATACATGTCCATTTTCAGCGGAGGCCCGGGGAGAAAGCTATTTCTTGGAAGACTAACTTTTCTTTTGGTAATCAGATAAACCCAGAAAGCGCATACATGTATTTTTAGGACAACAAAGGAGAACTGTCTGTGCTTTATTCAGAGTAACATGCACAGATGTAAATAAGACTACCTAGGACTACAGAATGAAGCTTCCATGCTGTGCTGCAGGGTATTTATAGCTGTAAGACAGGCTTGTGACATGTCAGTTTAGTGAACTTTTCTCACCTTTCTGCAACTAAGTATGTAAAGGTACCACTTTTTTTTTTTTTTTTTTTGCAGAGGATATAACACGGTATTTAACCTGGTTAAACCTGGCTACTGGTGAATTCTAGTGATTGTGCAGGTTGCATACCTCTCAGATGTACAGATTTTCAGAGAATGTCCAGGATTTTATTTCATATTTTTCATCTGTTTCTTATAAAATTTGTGGTTTTCTGGTGAATCATCAAGGCCTTAAGTCACAAAATAATGTCTTACTTTTGAGTTTCTGACCTCATCCTTTTATATGAGCAACTAAGTCCAATAAGATTTAAATTCTATCAATCATTTTGGGCCTTGCACCCCATTATTTCTGGTTTTGGCCAGATTTCATGTACTGAGATATTCAGAGGTATGGTATATATGAGCATTTGCTTCCCCAGTAGGTCCAATTAATATATAATAAGTTAGAACTGTCTCACTGTTCTGAAAGGAATTTGCTATGTTTGATAAAAGTTTGCGAGTGAAAAACTGGTTGTGATGAAAACACTTGATAAAATAAAAATTAAAAATCATAGAAGAAATCCACAAAACAACATATTTGTCTGAGAAGGCTGTACATGCTAGCCAACCAAATGGCAGTGACTGAATATGTTGTGGCAGAGGATAATGTTTTATGAATATAACCTTACATGGGTTGGATGCTAATGAAGCTATGCCATAAAGGGAATTATCAGCAGGATTAAGGGAAATTAATGACAGACTGGACAGAAGTATATTTCTGTTGAATAAACAGGATTCAGCAATGGTACAGACTGTATATTTGCCTATTATAGCAACAGAATAATCACATTCCTGATGCGAGGATCTTAGTATCTGAAACATTAGTCTGCAGTCAGAAGTCAAGATGGCAAAAGAGAAAACAATGGAAAGGAAGATATAGCTTGATAGAATAATATTCACATTATTAGCGGAAGGAGATGATTGTGCTATGTGATGACAGTGTTGACTGGATGGAATGAGATATATGAAACTCAAATTGAAAACAAAAGGGCTCATATGAGTGTTTATGCCTGGAAGATCTCATCTATGAAGATGAGTAGTTCAGGAGAATGGACAGTCAGCTGTTTAAGGGCTCTGTGAAGATGATTGCACCAGGAGTCATTTCTGATGTTCACTTCCAGGCTGGCATAGAAACGGCATTCGCAATAGTAATTGGTCAACCTACAGAGTGAATATTAGAGATGGAATTATGAGACAATGGTATTTCTATCTGACCTCTTTGGGGATAACCTTGAGTGAGTAAGTGACCTTTTTAGAGCATATTGGAAAAGGAAAAATGTAATCAGTATGGTTATTCACACTTGGATTTTTCTTTAAAGACTATTTTAAAGGCAAGAACTCTTTGATGACTTTTTGAGATTGCCTTTCTATTTTCAAAGAGTGGAGCTGAAATGATGATGCATATAATGGTGACATTGAAGTGAGAGTGAGATAACAAATTGTGGAAAAAAATAGGGATTTTGTAAGTTCTTCTGTTCCTTGATGGAGATATATCTCAATGTTTAACCTCAATGATGAGTGACATTAGTTGCATGTTGTTTGTCTTGATTTTTCTACAGTAACGACTGGCTGGCATTGTCTCATGAACTACGCAATAAGACATGCATGTCAACTAATTTTAATGTTACTAAGCATAAATATTGCTATAGATTAAAATGCTAGGTGACAGCTATGTTCGGTCATGTTGATCAGTATCTGTGAGCAGGAGATGCAAACAGATTGAAATAAATATTTGTTGAACACCTGTTACAGAGCTATGACTTTCTGAAAATGGCACCAATGTGTGGCTGTCGTGATACTGCTTAAACAGTTACTATGTGTGTTGTTATGTTGCTGAACAGGTGTTTATTTAAGACCACCTGGGCTATTATTAGATGCTAGGAAAGAAGGAAAGTATTTGTGAGATGTCAATATTACTGAGAAGTGATAAGCTTTATTTTCAAGAATGTGAATGATCTGACTAATCCACCCAAGTTACAGAAGTAATGGGCTACTTGCAAAGTCAGAGGCCATAGGCAGCGATGTTGTAGGAAGCATACCCATTGATCCAAGAGCATGTGAGTGATTATTGGTCTGAAGGGGTCAACTCCACATTAAAGGAGGAGGAAGAAATGAAAGTGATTGTATTTCTGTTGGCAAAAAAATGCCTGCTGGAGATGATGAAAAGGTTGTTATCCTTGGGTGCCAGGATGGTGATCTTTTCAACTATTTATATGCCACTAGAAACCACACAGTATAATTTTAAGAACACCAAGAAATCTTTGATAGTGTTCATTGAAGGAGACATCCTTGTTTATGAGGGACTAAAATGGAGTTACAAGGTTTTGAGGAAGTTAGAGGATGAGCTAGAACTGTTAGACTGCCTAGACTGAGTAGACTTGTTGGGTCATGTAGTAAAGTAATATACCTGTCCAACATTATGAAGTTAATTGAGAGCAAAGATCACTTCACAAATTGTTCTGGCAAACTCTATTCTATGTCAAGAACTGATAAAAGTATACATAGGTTCCTAGGTAAGTACTAGACCCTTAAGGGCCATTTTAAGTCTAGCTGATTTCTGTTTTTGTGCTCAAATTAACCTATCACATTTGGTTACAGAGGTTTACTATCAAAATTTCGAACCGTACTCTATCGACTGTACTATCATTGAACACAGAAGTTCGAAAATGGTAATATCGATGTCAAAAAAACAATCTAGGAATGGGTTTTAACACGGGTGGAGGTAGGGGAAATGTTTGTAGTTCGGAATAATACTGAACATCTACCTCGACCCATGTTAAAACCCGTTCCTAGATTGTTTTTTTGACATCGATATTACTGTTTTCGAACTTCCGTGTTCGACGATAGTACAGTCGACGGAGTAATGTTTGAAATTTTGACAGTAAACCGGTTACAGATTGGCCTTACCCATCCCTTTGTTGATAATTATATGCCAGCTTTTATGAAAATAACTGGGATCATACCATAGATAATTTGAGGGCACACATGCATGGGGTAAATTATTTAGGATATGTGTTAAATAAAATAAGATTTCAATACACAGGAGGTTCAGGTTAAAAGGTTTACTAGTGTACACCAGGAGGCAAAAAACGTACACGTACAGAATTTTGTCTGACATGAAACAGGAAGCACACAATTTTATATAGGTTTAACATTTAAGCTATGCCCACCTTACTGATGTGATATGTCACAGGGCATCTACATCACTTTAGCTTACAGTCTTCTATTCATAAAGCTGTTGATGCTATATATTTAAAAAAAAACTTTTCCTTTAGATACAATACCGCCTTGCTATCCAGCTGGTCAGGCATAATGTCTTTCTGTAAAGTTACTTCTTCAAGGTTTCATATCAGTTCGAATACAATAGCAGATTCAGTCTTTTAATAATCTTCTTTGTTCTCTGTTATATTTTCCTACCAGCTGCGTGCTTATCTCAATAACACATATACAAGGCCAAATCATTCCAACAGGAAAGAGCAGAAGATGTAATTATTTCACGCATTTAATTTCCTGACCCAGCAGATAATCACTTGTGAAAAGCATAAACATTAAAACTTGCTAAGCTTGCATCTGCCAGGGTCAAAGGTCAGCTTTGCTTCAAGCCACACTGCAGTTTCAAAACTACTTACATTTACACATGAATTAATCCTTACTATTATATGATTAATAGAATAAAATGCATTATATACTACTTTGCTTTTTAAACTAGCATTTCTCATGTATTCAAATACACATTTTTCTAACATTTCCCCCCTATTAATACTTTTTATTCGATTTTGAAGTATGCATAGTGTCATTTCATCTCCCAACTTCTTCCACTTAGGATTTTCAGCTAGGTGAGTCATTCAATCTATACTTCAGAAAAAATGTCATCTGAGATCAAGCTTTCAATCTCAATATCTTGGTACAAAGTTTCAGTAACAGATACATCAATAAAATCTTTGATTAATCTTTTCATGCAGGGAATTCCACAGCAAACACATGCTCCTATTAGGAGTATACCCACACAAATGGCAATCAGAATATTCATTAGGATGGAACCCCACCCCCCAAATCGATTCTGGAAAAAGTCCGTCAGTGGGTTTGGGCCTGGTTCAGTCATGGCTGATACTTGCTGAATTACCTCTAGGTGGTTATTGATCTCATGACGGTTGTCAGGAATATAAGCACAGCATTCTTCTTTGATAAGCGCGCACGTACCACCTCTCGCCGCTAGGGTGAAGTCAAGAGCCATCCGAATTTGTAGCACAACAGTTCTCATTGCATTCATTTCATCAGTCACCAGTTCTAGGGTGGAAAAAGTTGCATTACTCATTACTTCGAGAAGTTTCGACAATTTCCTCAGCTCCCAGATCGATTTGACTGCTCCATAGGCTTGGAATATTCCTGCCCAAGATATAACACTGTCACTCAAGTCCATATGAGTCAATTTGCTTTTGACTTTTACTAAATTGTGGTCATTCCAGCCAGCTTTGATCTTTCCAACTGGATTCACAGGTTTTTCAACTGGACCTTCGGTTTTTCGGGCTGCTTCTCTCACGTTTCGTATCTTACCCAAAGGTAATTCTGTATATGTCTTATTGCCGGAACCAAGTAACCCAAAAAACAACTGCCGGACCAATTCTCAGGTAACCATTTATACGCCTTTTTCCCACAAATAAAATAACAGTTTTCTACTTTAGTACTAATATGCATCAGCCCTGCATGAAAAATTTTCTGATCTATAACTGACAATTGTTTAAACAAAACTAGATTCTTGCGAATGTCATTCATGGTTGTTTTCAATGAGTTCAAATATGAGTCATAATTAGTATTGCAAAAAGTATTGCCATTACTATTCTTAATGTAACATCAGTAAGATATGGTTATATTACAATTGCTCCAGCCTACCTGGAGGGTATAATTTTTATAAAAACATGCAACTCCTTTTTGTGTGACAGGTAAAAATAAAGCTATTTTGTCCTGTGATCTCACAGTTCCTGTATCGAAAAGCAAATTCTCCCAAGTCTCATTTATCCCCAAAGGGACAGCGGACATTATCAGTCCTCCATATGCTGTTGGTATAGCTGTACAAACCCAGCAATTTGAAATGTTCATAGTCTCTGCATATATACGTTTCATGGCTAGGTATGTATTAAAATTTGGATGCCAGTCTATAGATGTTTCATCACGCCTTCCCACTTTCACTTGTGTGGTTGTGTGTAGGATAAACCACAACAAGAGGAAAATTGTCACAATTACAGTCAATAAATGTACACTCAACAAAATGATTATGCAACATCTCTGGGGTTGTTCTAAATTTCTATTCGCTTTGTTTTTGGCCATCTCGGTCTGGTTGTGTATCAGTCACAAAGTTTTTATCAAGTTGAAAGTTCTTTACTGGTTTACAATGTGGCAAATGAACCCAGGACATCCTCTTGGCCACTCTAACTGCAGAAGGCGTTGCCAACAGAACCTGGTACGGTCCCTCCCACTTTGGACTCGCCCAATTCTTCCTTTTCATCACTTTCAGCCAAACCCACGACCCTGGGGCCAAGACTGCTTCCACCAGTCTGGTCTGTTCCTTATCTGAAAAAGAGTTAAACTGCAAAACAGATTTATTTGTTAACAGTTTCCTCATATAGCTAGCTAATGAACTGTCAGCCTCTTGCTCTGCAGGCATGAGAGCTTTCCACTGAGGCACATAATATGCTCTCCCAAAAACCATTTCAAAGGGAGTCAAACCCTTTACATTTGGAACCGTTCTCATACTCAGCAGTGTTAAAGGCAGACAGTATATCCAATTCTTTTGTGTCTCCTCTACTAGCTTCCTAAGCTTACTTTTGATGGTACCATTGTACCTTTCCACCAGTCCTGCTGACTGTGGGTGGTAAGCACAATGGTTCTTTAAGGAGATACCAAAAAATCTCCCAAGTTGGTGGATTGCCTGGTTTACAAAATGTGTGCCATTGTCACTATAAATCTTTTCCAGAATGCCAAATCTAGGGATTACTTCTTTTATCAGGGCTTTCGCCACTGTTGCTGCATCCGGGTTTTTGGTTGGAAAAGCTTCTACCCATTTGGAAAACATGTCTACAATAACTAAACAAAACTTTTTCCCTTCACATTTATTCAATTCTATGAAATCCATACAAATAGTATGGAATGGATACGGTGGTATAGGAAAACTTCCTTGCTTGGTTTTAAATGCTCCTTGTGCATGGTGCTTGTTACAAGTATGACAAGCTGCACAAATTTTTTTTGTGTAGTTTGTGTATCCATATGTTTGGAATATTTGGTTTACTAACTGTACTATCCCCCCTGTTGAGACATGGCACTGCCCATGGCTCAACAAAGCTGCATATCTAAATAAATTAGATGGCAATAACGGTTTTCTTTCTTTGGAAATGTACAGTCCATTCTCAAGAATTGCACCTCGTTTTACCCATTTTTGTTTTTCTGCTTTTGTAGTAAGCATCTGCATTGTTTTTAACATGTCTAAATCTAAAATCTCAGAGGGTTGTAATTCCTCATTTAAAAGTAAAGTTTCTGAGTCTGCTTGCTTTGCAGCTGCATCAGCTCGTGCATTGCCTTTCGAAATCTTATCCTGTTGTTTTGTATGAGCTACACATTTACAAATAGCTACTTCGGTAGGTAACTGAATAGATTCTAATAACTCCAAAATAAATTGCGCATGATTAATAGGTTTTCCACTAGATGTTATCATTCCTCTATTTTTCCATTGTTGTGCAAATACATGTACTGTAGAAAAAGCATGCTGACTATCAGTATATATGTTCACACACTTGTTTTTTGCTAAAGTACACGCCCTCGTCAAAGCTATCAATTCTGCTGCTTGTGCAGATAAGTTGTGTGGTAAGGATTGAGCTTCTAAAATTTGAAGTGTCTGTAACTACTGCATACCCTACCAGATTCTTCCCTGTAGGACCCCTTCTGCATGAGCCGTCCACGTAATATGTCACCTCAGCATTATCCAAGGGCATATCTGCGAGATCCTGTCTAGGTAAAGCTAACTGTTCAATTTCCTGCAGGCAGCTGTGTGGTGTGCCATCCGCAGGAGTTGGGAGTAATGTTGATGGATTTAATGTCGTACATCGTTCAATTGTCATATGAGATTGGTTCAGCAGTATAGTCATATATGAAAGGTGTCTAGCAGGAGAAAGGTATGCCACTTTTTCTTGCAGTAAAATGATTGCAACTGCATGAGGCACTCTCAATGTGAGAAGGTGGAATAATACCACTGAGGCCGAAGCCTGTACTGCCATTGCAGCTGCAACTAGTGCTTGTACACAGTGAGGCAAAGATCGCGCCACTGGATCTAACTGTGATGAATAATAGGCTATGGGGCGTTGCTTATCCCCATGTTGTTGCATCAATACTGACATCATATACTCTTGCTTACAATCTATGGTCTGAAAGAATCGTTTATTATAATTCGGACGTCCTAAAACTAATGAAGAAGCTATCAACTGCTTCAACCTGCAGAAAGCCGTTTCTGCTTCGGGTGTCCATTGTAAGATATCTTGTGCTGCCATTGGTGTCTTATATATCAAGTCAGTCAGTGGAGCAGATTCCAAAGCATAATTTGGTATCCAGCTCCGACAAAAATTAGCTGTACCTAAGAAAGACATCATTTCCTTCTTGGTTGCTGGTTTGGGTGCTTGCAAAATTGCTGTTTTTCTTTCCTCATCTAGTATTCTACCTTCATTGGATATTACATATCCCAAGTATCTAACTTGTTTTCTCCAAAGTTGTAACTTACTTTTGTTTACTTTGTGTCCTTGTGTTGCTAAAAATTTCAGTAATGCTACAGTATCCTCCCTGCACTGTTGCTGGGTGGGGGCTGCTAGCAAGATGTCATCTACGTAAAGTAGAATTTGACTACCTTATGGTGGGGTAAACCCTGCCAGGTTGCTAGCCATTTCTTGTGCAAATATTGTTGGGCTCTCACAATATCCCTGTGGTAGTCGAGTATACGTATATCTTTTACCCTGAAATGTAAATGCAAACCAATATTGACTATCAGGATGTATAGGTATTGAAAATAAAGCATTGCTAATATCTACCACAGAGAAATACTTCTGTTGTGGTTCTAAATCGTTTAACAAAGTATGTTGGTCTGGCACTGTAGGTGCTCTAGGTATTACTGCATTATTTACAGCTTGTAAATCTTGTACCATCCGCCATTCCCTGTTTGCTTTTTTAACAAGAAATAGGGGTGTATTACATGGTGAATCAGGAGATTCTACCAGTACTCCTTCTTTTTGTAATGCTGCTATTATAGGCTTAATTCCTACTTCTGCATCCTTTCTCAAAGGGTATTGTCTTTTCTGTGGTCTAAAAGCTGACTTTGGGGTAATTGTAACTGGTCCTGCTGTTCGAATAAGTCCTACATCTGACTTGCCTGTTGACCAAAGAGTTGTTGGAATTTCACATAAATCCTTTTCTTCTTCTTCTAATAAGAATGCTAATCAGCTGTCCTCGCTAGATTGCAAGTGTACAGCTGGATGTGTCTGTGTCAACCAATTCAGTTTTTGTTTTTGTATCCCTTGTTCTGATAGTTCTAAATCAGTCTGTTTCTCCCATCTTGTTACTTTTTCTCCTAAGTCTGCCCATTTTACATGTTTATTCTTTGTCAAGCTGACATGTGGTAATCGATTTGATCTGTATAATGCAAGGAATTCTTGAGGTAATGAACAGCTGACTACACTGTTCCCCTCAGTATCCCAGTACAAAGTACGCAATACTAGTCTAGTTGCACGATTTCTGAATAGCTCTTGCTCATATTCTCTATCAGGTCCTGGTGTAGTACAGTAGTATAGAGTACAGTGTAACAAATGCTGTTGATCAGTGTCGAGGGAGGGGGCTTTACTGATGGCTACGTTCATCAGTTCCTCGGTTACTGCCCCTGGACCAGTCGTGACTAGGTCCTGGCTGTACCAGTAAAAAGTTTCACCCTCCGATCTCACTACAAAGGTATCCATTTGTCTCTGTGCCACCATAACTTGTACAGTTGGAACTACTGCTATGCCAAATATCTGCATAAGGTCCCTGCCCAATAGGTTTACTGGACACTTTGCAGAAACAACAATTTTACTTCTCTGGGTCATACCTGAAACAGGGTCAGTTATTGCTATATCATGGGAAAGTGGTTCCCTGTATAGCTGTCCATTTGCAGCTTTTACTAGTATATAATCAGGTGATTCTGAATGTTCTGGTAACTTGGAGGGGTGTATCAAAGTTCGTGACGCTCCTGAGTCACACAGGAATTTGACTTCCCTTCCCTCCACCAGAAGCGTAACTTCTGGTTTCGTATCTGCTAAGTAGAGCTCTAAGCTCAATAATGCTAAGTCCAAAATTTCACTTTCTTCATCCTCCATATCTACTTGCATTTCCTCTACTCCTTCTATCACATTTACATTCGTTTTCTATTTAGTAACTTTTCTTGATGATTTCTGACTTTCACATGATGTATCTTCACTATCATATAGTCAGTCCTCATCTCCCTTATCTTCTGAAATTACCTTTTTGTTTTGCCTACAATCCCTTGCTAGATGTCCCTTTTTCCCCGCACCTGAAGCACTCACCTCTCTTTTTCCTCTCTTCAAAATCTTCTGATTGTTTGTCAGACTGTTTGTTTCCCTGGGCATTCTTCTTGCCCTTTTTACCTGACTGCCATACAAATACTTCAGCTCCGTCTTCAGCAGTGAAGACTTGCGCCTTCTTTTTCTTTTTACTATTAAAATGTCTTCCAGCATGTCTAGCGTATTCAAGTAAGGCTTGTAGCCTCCCTGTTCGATGGTCTATCATATGCTTCGTAATGAAGCTACTAATAGGTGCAACGCAACCTTTCAAAAATGCATTTTTTAATTGTTGTTCATACGGGGAATCATTAGTTTGGTACTCAGGAACCGACATACCACTATGATTATTAAAACATTCTAATAATCTAGCATAGTACCCATCTATTGTCCCATTTTCCTGTTGTATGCATTGATTAATGCAAGTCCAATCTGCTCTAGGTTTCCATTTCTCAGAGATTCGGTCTGTTAGACCTTTCACTCTGTTGTCTAACTCCGCGTCACTATGTGGGGGGGGGGGGTTTAAGCTCTGCATTACGAGGATTCCAGGTGCCACAAATCATGTGCCAATCTGGACCTATAATTTGTCTTACTATTTTTTCTACTTCTTCCCCATTCAAGTGGTAACTCAATCTCATGCCTTGTAAATCTTCTAAAAATTTCGTAAAATTAACTTTCGGATGGGGAATTTCCTCAGTAGCCTTTCAGATATCCTCCGGTGTCCATGGTCTATATACTAAGAGTGTTGGGTCCTGCCCTTCCTGTCCTGCCTGAGGATTTGGAACTTCTATAAGTGGGCATATTTCTTCCTCACTCTCATCCTGTAGGTTTCTCTCTATTTGATATAATTATGTGTCCCCATGTGTTTTACGTGTTCGGGACCTAGTTTCAATAGGATCTCTAACAAATGGTTGTGGTCTTGCTGAAACTTCAGGATAACGCGGAGGCGGACCAGCCTGTCCACTCGCTTCATATCCTGAAAAGGGTAAGGGAGGGGGCAAGGGAGGAGGAGGGGGAGCTGTCACTATTACCAAGTTATCATCCTCTTTGTCTAGGAATAATGTTTTTGAATTTTTCAGCTTCTGCTTTCTACGATTTGCTTCTTCAATCCACCTGTGTGCCTGAGGAATGCCTAATTGGCATTGCTTTTTTGCCTGACCTTCCGCATCAGATTTAAGCTGTTTAGGGAGTTTAACTAGTGAAGTTTTATCTAGTTTACCATCAAATTCATATTTATTAACCCATTTCGTATAATACCTAACGTTATCAGAACGTTGTAATTGCATGTATTTTGCGTCTTCGGTTAGGGGCGGATCTCGCGATGTTTTAGTGCACTGATTACCCATGTCAAAGAAAATGTTACGTAACCCTTTTTTATCACGTGATATCAAGTTCTCAGTTCCTGTTCACAGTTTATCTAGAATAACTGCCTACCTTATTCTGTTACCCTGATCTATGACCAAATATACAGTACTTCCTTTTGTCCCTGATCTGCAAAACAAATCTTGACAACAATATACTATAACTTAGTCCCTGATCTAAAACAGAAAAAAGGCAAATTCTTCCTGAGAAAGTCCAAGTTCCGCTTTTCGGCCACAGATCAGAAAGTGGCCAGCCTCTTTACACGACAATTCAGTCGGAGGTCTTTTCACTCAAGAAGAACCATTTTGGTAACTTCTGCGCAGTATTCGACCACCGATACGCTCTGATCTGCGACTTACCAAGGGAATTCCATCTGCAAAGGACCAAACTGTTAAATAAAATAAGATTTCAACACACAGGAGGTTCAGGTTAAAAAGTTTACTAGTGTACACCAGGAGGCAAAAAACATACAAGTACAGAATTTTGTCTGACATGAAACAGGAAGCACACAATTTTATATAGGTTTAACATTTAAGCTATGCCCACCTTACTGACGTGATATGTCACAGGGCATCTACATCACTTTAGCTTACAGTCTTCTATTCATAAAGCTGTTGATGCTCTATATTTAAAAAAACGTTTCCTCTAGATACAATATGGCCTTGCTATCCAGCTGGTCAGGCATAATGTTGTTCTGTAAAGTTACTTCTTCAAGGTTTCATATCAGTTCGAATACAATAGCAGATTCAGTCTTTTAATAATCTTCTTTGTTCTCTGTTATACTTTCCTATCAGCTGCGTGCTTAACTCAATAACACATACACAAGGCCAAATCATTCCAACAGGAAAGAGCAGAAGATTTCATTATTTCACACATTTAATTTCCTGACCCAGCAGATAATCACTTGTGAAAAGCATAAACATTAAAACTTGCTAAGCTTGCATCTGCCAGGGTCGAAGGTCAGCTTTGCCTCAAGCCACACTGCAGTTTCAAAACTACTTACATTTACACATGAATTAATCCTTACTATTATATGATTAATAGAATAAAATGCATTATATACTACTTTGCTTTTTAAACTAGCATTTCTCATGTATTCAAATACACATTTTTCTAACAATATGTCTTTTCCATTAATAGTATAAGGCGCAGTCCTGGGGTAAATTTTCTGTTTCCCATCCATAGATCAACGTTGTGCTTGAATATGGACAGGGATTACATTTGTTTTATCTAGATGGTGAGTCTTTTCCATAGCAGCAATATCCTCTGGGAGATATATCTGTCCCCACAAACCATTCTGTTGATATTGCAAAAGAGGTTTATATCCCTAGACCGAGTATTTCTGATACTATTTGACTTGCTGATGTGCAGTAAATCCGTCAGTTTTTGGTCATAGGATGCCTTGTATGCCAGACACGTCACTTCTTAGCAGTATGTAGTATACCAAGTATAGTGACAGACCTTTGAGTCAGTAAATGTAAGACATGCCGTTACATAAATGCAGACCATAGTTATCTGGTTAAGAAGGTTGCGACCTATCCTGTTGATTTTCTGATCATCCACTCAGCAGTGTTTATTAACTATTATGACCAGGAATTGTGTGGAGAAATTGTGGAATTTTTTAGTAGTGCAGATGGACTTTTTGTGGAATGGTTTAAGTAAATGGTAGATCAAAATGAGACAAAGCGAGGTTATTTTATGAATTATCCCATTAAAATTGGTAATACAATCTGATTTGCTGTCAAACTTTATAAAGGAAATATTTGGAGAAAAAAAAAGAGAGGATTTATGTACTAAAAAAGAAGCAATTATAGGAACTGCATGGCCGGGCTTTTGATGAGACTGAACAACTGCAGCATTAAATGCAAAAACTTAAAGAGGAATTAAAAAACTTATATAAGAAATTAAGATTTTGTAATGGGAATCTAAAGTACAAATATTTTGACAACTCCTTGGCTATCAAGGGCCTCTGGTGGTATGATTAAGACGACATTGAGCAAGATAAAACCACAGTTGCATATTCAGCTGTATTCAGCTGTATCAGTAGATATTTAACTTAGTGGTGCCTGCGTACATTTTAGGCTTAATTAGCAGACTGTATGTGAAGCAGAAAATGATCTCTTAAGTCTGTTGCAGTTAAATAACATTTTCCATGATCAGATGCTTCAATGACCAGGTTTGTACACAAGGACAGTTATTGGAGGATATGATGGAAATGTTTGTTGGGAATACGCCAGGTAATAATAGTGTCATGAAAGATTTGGGGGAAATACATAAAGAAAAAAAATGTCTCATGTATATTTAAGATGTATAGCAAATAGTTCAGATATGGAAGGTTCAACCTTTAAGGATATGGATAGTGATAATACTCTTGCCAAAGGAGATAAGTATAGAATGCTGACCTAAACCTGATTATACTACAATTGTTCAAAATGTAAAAACATTGAACCATACACACATTCCCCCAGATTTACTAATCTTATATGCAGATCTAAGCTGACATTTAGGAGCAGGATGGCAGCATGCCAGGCATATTAATGAGGTGCACTGCCTGAGCTCGTAATCTTACATGGAGCATGTAAAAGTGCAGGGGTGTGCCTGAGAGAAGAGCTCTTAGAATATACACCCCCCCCGTAATGAAGAACAGCAGAAAGGGCTAAGAAATGAGCGAGACCGCTCATAGGTGTCCACATATCCCCACCAACATCCCCCCTCATGTACAACAGCAAGTAATAACAAATAAAATGAGCAAACCTTATTTTTTATTTTAAAATCCAATTAAAGCTAACCATAGGTGCGTGGGTGTGCCCATCACTTAGCTATGGTTAATGCAGCTTAAATGGCTGAAGAGGATAACAAGGAAGATATATGCAAATAAAACAGCATAGCAATAGTGTAGTGGGCAGAGCATTTGCCGTATGAGCAGGCATTTCCGGTTTGAGTCCCACTGCAGCACATTCCATGGCAAAGCACGCTATGACCAATATTTTTGTTGCATAACCCGCTAAATAACATATATTTGTGAAGTGGACTACTGCATTACGTGCACATGTGAGGTGTCAGTGTCATAATGAATAAAGCACTAGTAAGCAAGTTTAAGCACCAATAAACAGTAGTAAGCATATATAAGCACTAGTAAGCAGGTTTAAGCCTGTTTGCATGGGGGTAAGCATTGCACACACAGGTTAAGTGATTTAGAAGCTAACTCTCTGTAAGCATCATTAACCAGAGGTTAGCAGTGCTTACCCTCGTGCAAACCCATGCACACCCGCTTACAACTACTCAAACGTGCCCTAATCACTCTGTATCCAATGGCCTTTGTTCTGCCCAGAAACAAAAAAAACCCAGCTTTGCAGGTCTTGAACCCAGGATCCTGTACACCATAGTCACAGTAGGTAACCACCAAACCATCACAGCAGTACAGAAGAATGAGGTATCAGCAAACAAGTCCTCACTATAGTAAAATCAAACTGAACCTGTGAAAGGAATCAGTTTATACAGTCTTATGTTCCATAACCCACTACATAACATAAATATGTGAACTGGAGTACAGCGGTAAGCCCAGAAGTGAGGTGTAATTGTAATAGAGTGTTGAAGTCCCCAATAAAACACAAGGACCCCATACAGTGTACATACACATGAATCATGGATACCAGGCATACATATAAGATGTAATGAGTAATAAATCAATGCCAAAAACAAAATATAATGCAAAGTCTAATGTAAGCAATGCTAAGCATTGCACAGACCAGCTTAGGAGGTGTAAGCAATGTGTAGGCCAGCTAACAAAATGTGCCCAGTGTTATATCCCTTTAAACAATGCCAACCTTAGGTAAGCAGGTTTGCCCATAGCTTAGCCTTTTCAAAACCGGCCAGTCATGAAAAAGTGCACAAAATTGGCCTACTTAAACCCAACAGGCAGGAATACATCTCATAACTGGTTGTAGCTTCCCTTGCAGGCACCATGTCAGGAAGGGGAGAGGATGTGCACTTTCGGGTGCAGCGCTGGTACATCCAGGAGTCCAGAGTCATGGCAAGACTCCTTGTCAAAGACCATGAGCAGAGACTGCTGCAGGGTAAGTACCAGGGTTCCTAATATAAGGCAGAAGCCTGGGACCATATCACCTGTGATCTCACCAGTGCCACTGGCATACACCGAACTGGTCAGCAGGTCAGGCATCACTATGCTGACCTGAAGCGGCGTAAGGTGGACCTCTTGGAGCAGTGGTCCAAGAAGCTATAACAGCAGGAGATGTCCCAGCTGTAAGTATCACCCCACTATGTTATGTAATAATTGCCAGCTCATGTATATCATGGATAGGTGTGGCTAAATATTCCTCTTATGTCCTCCACAGCTGCAATAGATTGGGCAGTGAACCAGGTGGCCCATGGAAGTCATCTGGAGAGGTTGCGACAGGAGGCAGGTCAGTAATACTCTTGCATGTACTGTCATAGGAAATAAATCTAAAAGTATTAGTAAATTAATTGCCTGTATAAAACCAGTAATGATTAAGGCAAATACTGCATACACCGGAGAATATGGCAGGAGGAGACTCATATAGTATGTATGTAAATAAAAGCATAATAACCTGACAATAAATGTCTAACTGCTGGACTGCATGTGTATTCTCTGGTATCATATGGTAATGTAGATTTGCATTCACGTAATAGTACTGTTGTATTAAGCACTGTTATCCACACTGTGCACCATACATAGAATGTGTAGGAATGCCTGTATATGATTGGTGTAATCCCCAGAGGCCATTTAATACAACTGAGAGACACATAGACAGAAAACAGGGAAAAAGCAGACAAGAAAACCTGAATAACACATGCAACTGAGATGTGAACTGTTGTATTTTTAGCACACACAGCCATGGTTCGAAACCTGCCAGTGGTAGTAGTCTGCATACGGAATCATACCCCACAACTGTACAGGTATGTCCAGAATGTCCAGTAAAGTGGTCCATATCTGCTGCCTGTCAATCTGATCCCCTAGGAAGTCAGTGGGATGATCCCAGACATATAGGCAGCAAACAGGAAATACAACTAATTGACACACATCTATGAAAACAAAGCTGGCACACTAGGAACTCCCCAAAACCTTATGAGACCAAGAAGCCATGTATGTCCCATTTACACCCCCATCTTGTCAAGCTGTAGCCAGAGTGTGTACAGTAACAGAGTGAGATGTATGTGCATAATAGAAATGTGGAATCTGGTACTGTGTGTGGCAACATTCAGGTAGTGCTAACAAACATTTCTCCCACAGGTCTGTCAGATATCAACACTGTGCCCAGAAATACAAGAATGATACCCTGTACTGGTACTGTTTACATTGGTATTGTATGGCATTGTGACTGATGCAGTTGCTCTGAATAATGATGTATTACTCATCACTGTCACCCATACTGTCCTACAAAATATAACAGTCTAGGAAATCTGTATAAAAGAGTTGCAATACAAGGTCAGAATGCAAAAGCACAGGAGAATTATAAGACAGAAAGCAGATAGGAGATATACAGCAATATCTATATAGCACACACAACTCTGATGGACAGTGTTTAAGTTGTAGCAGACACAGCCATGGTCTGAATCCTGGTAGTGAAAGTAGACTGCATACAGAATCATACCCCGCAACTGTACAGATAATATATAAACCATGGCACCCTAAGTACTCAGAAGAGAATACACTTTTGGGTAAAAACATACCACCAACAAAAGTTTTGCTATTGTACTCACATGCTCCCTTTACTAAGCTTTATTATTCTAAGGTTTCTCTTCTTTAGATGATTGGCAGAAGAGCATTTGTATCTCAGTTTTAATTGATTTTTTTTATAGGAAGGAAGTATAAAAGCCCTAAGAAGGAAGCACTTCTCTGAGGAATTTGGGAAAAAAACAGGAAAATGATCCTACAGCACAATAAGCTATATAAAGAAGGAATATATATATATATATATATATATATATATATATATATATATATATATATATATATATATATAATATATAAACCATGGCACCCTAAGTACTCAGGAGAGAATACACGTTTGGGTAAAAACATACTACCAACAAAAGTTGTGCTTCTGTACTCACATGCTCCATTTACTAAGCTTTATTATTCTAAGGTTTCTCTTCTTAAGATGATTGGCAGATGAACATTTGTATCTCAGTTTTAATTGATTTTTTTTATAGGAAGGAAGTATAAAAGACCTAAGGAGGAAGCATTTTACCAAGGAATTTGGGAAAAATAAACAGGAAAATTATCCTACAGCACAATAAGCTATATAAAGAAGGAAAAGTATCCTTTACGATGGGCTTAAATGACTTCTCTGATCAGGTAACGTTGTAGGGATGTTTACTTAATCCTAGACTGTTTAGTGGTTGTATGTAGAAGGGTAAACTCTCAGGAGGTAAAAAGTCAAACAACCTCTCCTTTTCTGTTTTTCTTTCTTTCATTTTTTATTTTCTTAACCTGATTCTTCATTCTATTGTATGAGGTATCTTAAAGTAGAATTTATATTGACATTATGATCCTTTTCTTGTATTTATCTTATTTCAGTTTACATAAAACTCTAGCCTCCTGCACATGGAGTAGATGCCACAAGATTTGTTAAAGTGCTCTGTTGATTAGCATAGCTTTCCATGACCAGTCACCTGCTAATCAGACTGAATGAACCTATATCTTATAAGGTACATGTTTTCAGACATTCTGTTTTGGTACCTCCCTTCAGGATGGAGGAAAAGAAGACAGGACCATTGCTAACTTACTAGACAGTTCTAACAATTCAATATATGTTTAGGATATTCAGCATTCTCTGCATATCTCTTATTTGCTTAAGAATTCTGGGCAAAGACAAAAATAATGGAGGACTAAGTTTCAAAACCAGGAGCAATTTTACATATCACTCTAATTCACTTAAAAATAATAGAGCAGGTTTTGAATCCTGCTTTTTCTGATCAAGTAGTATAAAACGGTAATGCCTGGCTTTGTTGATATTTTACAAGGGATAGACCAAAAATATGAGGCAGGGACATTCAGTAAAATAAGTAATGACTGAGAGGAATTATTCTGTGCAGTACAGAGAGCAAGATACATGGCATGGACTGACAGTAATGTGGTGATCCATGTATTACAGAGAGAGCCGGGTGTACATTAGAGGAGGGACCCTTTGAGCTGTTTGAGGCAAATTTACTCATATTACAATTTGTTCCTTATTTCTGTATTTACTCATGTGTCTACTTGCTACATGCTTTGACAATATTTGTAGTACTGTTGGACTGGGATTCATTAATCCCCCATGTAAGACTAACTAAGTCTTACACAGACACTGCAGTGTAAGGGTATGATGTCAGCGCATCATGCATATTCATGAGGGCACGCTGACTCAACTCTAAGGCTTACAGGGACCATGCACGAGTGCAGTGGGTATGTCAGACTGCTGAGCAGTCCAAATATCCACACCCCTGCAAGTGCCCAAACTGCAAATGTCAACAGAAATGAGCGAGTACGCTCAAATATCCACATACACAACACTACACTCCCCCATATTCAAAATCCTTGTACAAGTGTAAAATGTAAAGGTTTCCTTTTTTTTATCATTCCCGATATAGCTGCCCGTATTTCCACGATTATGCGTGGGTTTGCCCATTGCTTACCTGCAGTTAGCAATGTAGACATCGGAGAGGATAATAAACTATTTATATGCACATTAAGGGAAATAGCGATAGCATAGTGGTAGAGCCCTTGCACAAAGAGTATGCATTCCGGGTTCAAGTTCCGCCACTCCGCTACATATTTTCTGTAGAAAATGTGTGCATAGAAATAATTCCTGACATTTACCTTTTAAATCCTAGTATAATGCATTGAAATGGCCTATGCATTCGTGAACAATATTATATATATATATATATATATATATATATATATATATATATATATATGAAGGTGGAATGGTCATGCATACTGATAAATGCTTAAGTAACGTATCTTAGCTATGTGAAGCATTGCTAAGCAAAGTCCACTAGTATTAAGCACAGTGAAGTATAATTGCTCATAGCTTAGCAGTACTTTAACTAGCACAATAGTTTTGCGCGGAGCTGCGCATTGCTCCAACTAGCGCAAGCAAAACAAGTTTGCGTGGAGCTGTGCACCGCGCCAGCTAGCGCAATGTTGGGCAACATTGGGCAATGTTGGGCAGCGTAGAGCAACATAGAGCAACATTGGGCAAAGCTGAGCAAAGTCGGCTAAACACAGCCACACCCCCTATCCAGTCTGGCCAGTAGTAAAATAAAAAGCAATGACAGGTCTCGAACCCAGGATACTGTGCACCTTAATCACAATACTAAACCACTAAGCCATGACAGCTTTTAATATGGATGCATTTCCAACACACTCATATATATCAATGGAAGTTTACCCATTGCTAAGCAGGTTTGCTCTTAGCTGAGATATTTCAAAACAGGCCAATCACAAATAAATGCAGGAAATGAGGCATATTTAAGCTCCATAGGCAGGAATAATTGCCATAACTGGTTGTAGCTCCCATCTGCAGACAGTATGGCCGGTGCTGAAGAGGCTCTCATTTTCGAGCGCAATGGTGGGGCATTGAGAAGTCAAAATACATGGTTTGGCTCCTCATCCATCATCATGATGCAAGACTCCTGCAGGGCCAGTTTCAGGGCATGGAGTACAAAGTGGAAGCCTGGAACCATTTAGCACATGATCTCACCAGTGCCACAGGTGTCCCTCGGACTGGTGAGCAGGTCAGATACCACCATGCAGACCTGAAGAGACGTAAGGAGGGCCAATTGAACCACTGGATACAGGAGGCCCGTGGAATGCCAAATGCTCCACTACTAAGTATGTAGCCATGGAATGAAGTATGTAAGAATTGCTATTGTAGTCTATATTATGGATAGGTATGTCTCAATATCCCTTTATTTACTTCACAGCTGCAGGTGTCCGTGCTGCGAATCAGCAAGCCTATGCAGATAGACTGCTAAGGCTGTGCCACCAGGCAGGTTAGTAAATATTCTGCACGTGTGGTCATATAAAAAATTGAGAGAGCCTGAAAAAGAGTGTTGTAACCCATTATTAAAGGTATAAAAAGTGTGGAATAACTTCTCTGCATGTACTGTCATATAAAATAAGTGAGACAGCATGAAAAGGTGTTGTAACCCATTAACAAAGGTATATAAAGTGTGGAATAACTTCTCTGCATGTACTGTTATATAAAATAAGTAAGACAGTATGAAAAGGTGTTGTAACCCATTAATAAAGGTATAAAAGTATTGAATAAAAGATCTCTGCATGCACTGATATATCAAATAATTGAGAGAGCCACTAGAAAAGTGTGTAATGTAATTAATAAAGGTATAATTCCTGGAGTGTGTCCATGTCACTTTCTGCGATATGTTGTTGTACCCTTGCATAATAGAAATAGTACTCTTGTATTAAGTGCAGTCAACCCACACATGGGTAGGCCCATTTAAAGTGGATGAAGGGAGTGCCAGCAACTGTTAAGCATATATACAGTCCTCAACTGTCGGTTAATGGCCGGCATGTACAGGTTAATCTGGCACATGAGTAGCTTGTTAATGTGTTCCCCAGAAATGTCAGTATGCTACTAGAAATGTAGGGGGCTGTTAACATATACCTGATAATGTCACCTGAACACATCCAGATATGTAGATACATAAATATAAATGAAAAATATAAATATGTAGCAGTAACATCTGCATCCAGGACTGTTTGTATGTCAGATACAGGTCAGGTATATCAAGAACTAGCAAAACCCGTTTCACAATTTAACGGACATTGCCTAGTGTAATAATACATGTAGGGGATATTTAACTGCAGTCAATATGAATGTAGTGTAAACTATAAGTATAGATAAGTTGTTAATGGAAGTATCTTTTTATACCCCACTGTATGTGCATAAACAATGCAATTCCACACCTCAATGGGTATGTCTAATCTCATAACATTTGTTGTGACACATGTCCTATTGTTATATAAATATCTGCATTTACTTTGATGCATGTGCCCTGTTCACATACCACAATCTTGGTGGCCTGTTGCCACCAATCAATCCTGCATGCTGTTGGAATGTCCACTGTTGTTCTATATATGCACGTGTTATGCTTGCGGTTCAACTGTTTGAACTCTGGTGTGTTGGGTTAATGAGAATACTACTGTATGCTGTTACAACTAAACTGGAATGCTGTTGTTTATTACTAACCCATATTGTCATTAAATCCTCCTAAACATAGAACATATGGGAAGGCTGGTCCCAGTGGACCCATCTGTCCCACCTCAGCTGGCAATGGCACCTGGCACCAGCAGTTCTGGTACCCAGCCCGGGACCCCCTCCTCTGTTGGTCCTGTGCCACCTTTGGGTGGAAGCGCTCCAGGGGATGGGGCTCATCCCCCCATGCAAGTGTGGCGGAGGAGGGCGACCTATCACCCTCCGAATTGTCTGGGCTGTGGTGCGTAGGGAGATCCAGCATTCAGTCGCTGGTCCTCTGTGCTATTTCAAGGCAAGAGTGGTGCGACTCATGGTTGAGCCTACCCCTCCTACGCAGCCCCCAGCACAGCCACCCCCCGGGCTGTAAAGATGCAGTGGTGACTGCCCATGGGTGGGGATCTCAGTTCCACTGTTGCCATCTGTGGGCTCATGGGCTTGTGATTTCCAAACACCCTTCCCCGTCAATGGTGTTCACCCACCCCATGTGTCATACTCCACCACTGTATGCGTCTTGTTTGTCTTGTCTATTTACCTCCCGAACCTACCTCCCAAAATATAACTACTTGCCCTACCCCACATTCCACTCTCACCAGAAATAAAAATGGGAAATCTTCACCCAAAAAAAATTACGCCCCATACATAGCTTCCCAATTCACACACATGTCCACTGGACACAAACAGAAATTTAATTGGCAGTACAACATACTTTGTTGTCCTCACCCCTCTCTCAGTGGTGGAAGGTTTCAAAATTCCATTTAAATTACTAGTATATGCACAGCTGTTGCTGTTAAAGACATGGGCAGCTATGGACATTCCCTACACCCGTCCTGCACATCCCGAGCTGTTTTCCCAACTGTCTTTCCCTCTTTGTGCCCCTTTTTCTTTTCTTTCAAAGAAATGAGCACGGGGGTTAGCGGGAGTAACCACCTTTAAGCAGTAGTTAGCGTGTTTGCACGAGTGTGCGCTTAGCTAAGCTTGTGTGCGCTTAGCTAAGCATCGCGCAAACCCACATAAACCCGCTTACAACTGCTTAAAAGTGCATTAGTCACTCTATATGTCAGGGCCCTTGTTCTGCTCAGCAGCAAAATAAAATACCTCTGTTAGTCTGGAACCCCGGACCTTGTACACACTAGACTGCATGCAGTACCACTGAGCCATAGTAAACATATAACAAATTGGTGCTGAAACCAATATATCATGCATTAGAATGAGTGAATGTAAAGGCCAAATAGGAATGCCATAACACAAATCCTGTTCTGTGGATCTTTGCCAGCAGTTCTTGTGGAATTGCATTACATAACAGTGAAAAGAGAACCAGCCATTCTAGCAGGAAATAATGTTACAGCAGCACTTCACAATCCCCACACAGTATTATAGCAGGACAAACACTAGCATATCTGACTAGGATAGAGGCCATACTTCCCAACTGTGACAAAAAGTAAGAGTTAGACACCACTTGTACTTCAGGAAATGTGTATGAATCCATATGCTCTGGTTCTCTCAAAGTCTCAGCCTAATGTTACTAATATTGTAAAGGTGTACCTCACTTCGACCTACTTTACCCTGAGTCTGTTCAAATATGTACCTGAGTGTTTGAGAGGTCTGGCAGATGCAGAAACACACAGGCATATCAGCCATTCTGCTGTTACACACTGTGCAGATAGCTTTGGAAGGAGTTCCAGAAGCATACCCTTATGTAGGAGTACAACACTGAAATACCAAGGGATGTAGCCATGTACTGGTAGCAACCAACTGTGACAATGCCATTGTTCCAGTGCTGAAAAGACCGGTGTGGTACACAAAGAATAACAGGCTAACTTCTGGCTACCATCTGGATAGGTCCACAGTTGGGAGCTATGCAGACAGACTACTTGCCTTGATAAACTAACAGGTACACAGCAACCGTTTAAGTCCAGCAAGATAAAGTTCACACATTAAGACATAAATGGTCTCTGTCCTACTGCACCCCTACCCAAATGTACAATAAACCAGTGTGTTCAGGATCTACCAAGGATGTAGGTAGGCATACTCAGTATAGAAATTTAGACAGTTTTCTTTAGCAGCCTGTGCCAATGTCAGCAGTAAAAAAGCACAAACTGTTCAAAAGTGAGTGAATAAATATTCACAGTATAGCAGTTCACAAACAGTTCATGTGCCAAATGAATACATCTCAATAACTACTTTTGTATGGCAGTAAATTGTATAAGTAGAAAATAAACTACATACTCCCATGTATCTTGTATTAGCATATGCAGGGGTGAGCACAATTCTACACTGACAACTGTGTAGTGGAAGTGGTAACATTCAGGTCTGAGTACAACAATTATATCACTGGCTACACCCCTAGCTTCAGATATAAGAACTATACCAACCTTCTGACTTACACAATGGTCTCCACAGCAAGCAAGCATGGGCACTACTCTGGAAATCTGTAAGGGCTACGCCTACCTACATAGAAGTTTATAGCATTGGGTTGCTATGACAGTGAGTACTGCAATTACCACACAGCAGGCTGCATGCAATTACCAAATGGTGGCCACCAGTTGGTGCAGAGGCCATCACATGCACATGTGCAGATACCTATAAAAGCAGGCTGTACCTGCTGGTCACACATGCAATCATCCCATTGCAGATGGTGTGTGAGAGAGAGAGAGACACACAGAGAAAGAGAGAGTGAGAGAGAGACTGACACCCCCACCCACACCAGTGGGAAAAAATATATATAAACTAATAAAAAAAAGAAAATAAAACATAAAACAAATGTATTACATTCAGCCAAAGAGACAACTAAGTGCAAAATACGAACGCATACAAAGGAAAGGTATGTAACAGATATGTATTTACTGGCATGAAGTAGATGTATTTGAAGACCACTTTACATACTTTGAAACATCAACATGTGGCAGCAGTACGTATCTATGCACAGATTACCTGCATAACTACTGCCATGGACATATCAGTGTGTAGCTGTCTGCAGTTGGACATAACTGTGATATATGTAGCTCAGCATTAAATGTCAAACATCTGAACCATGTTATCTGTGTTCTGTATAGTAGTGTGGACAATGTCTGTTTGGGGGAGTAGCGCATACAGCTATATAACCATGGATGTGTACAGAGTAACAAATGCATGATAGTCATATCAACGTGTAGCTTAGCATTGGCAACAGCTGTACCAGGCTAGTATGGTAATTAAGCATTTGCAGCTATATATACACCCTCTAATATTACTGTGTGCTCACATGTGACACCTGCTCATGTTGCAGCGAGGCACAACAGGTCAGCCGTGAGGTACATGGACCTACAACAGTGTGGTCCTTGTGTGTGTATGGCCCACACATACGGAGAGATCTGTCTGTGTCAGATATATTAGCATCTGTACATGTGTATAGAGCAAGGGACATACTGCAACTGTTTGTGAAAGGTGGATACATATATGTTGTTGAAAGTTGTTATGTGCATATTCCTATATAGGTTGTAGTGTGTGGCAAACCAGACAGCATACAGTGCTGGTGTATGACATGTGGTGGTTGAACGCTGTAGGTATGATTTGTCAGGTTTGCAGTGTTGCAGCCAGTGAGGCCTGCTAAAGCTACATGGGCTGAGAACACCTTCAATGCATTCTGCACAACACTATGCAATATTATGGCATAACTGTATACCTCACAACCTTCCCATACTCAATATTCCCACCATGAAAGGTGGACTGTATATGTGCTTATTTGTATATCAATATGTACACCAATGGATGTTCATATGTATGCATGTATATATATATATATATATATATATATATATATATATATATATATATAGATATATATATATATATATATATATATATATATATATATATATATATATATATATATATATATATATATATATATATATTTATATATATATATATATATATATATATATATATATATATAGAGAGAGAGATAGTGAGAGAGAGAGAGAGACAGGGTCAAATTGACTGCAACAGCTGCCTGGTGACAAAGCCATGAACTCAAGCTCAATGTTAACACTGCATTAGCATCCCTCCTTGCAAAAACTCAGTACCCATTAACTACCACATAGGTGGTAGTCTACTTAACACTGAAGGTGTGATAATAGACCATGAGACACAGGTGGACAGTAGTCTCCCCTTTGATTGTCACAGTGCCACACTCATCATGTAACCTGTCTACGTGGCACACGTAATCACAAAAGGTGTGTCATCCAGGGAAGTATAGGTCAGTGTTCCCCTGTACTCCACACACACAGAAAACCCATTATAGAGTACAATGCCCCATGTGGTATGTACCTCACAAGACATCTACAGTAACTGGAAAGGACACAGACATACCTCACAAAGGGTAATACGGCCTCAAACAGATGCCCTATGCAGACCATCCCACAAAACTACAGCTAGACTGTTTTGCATACCGTCTACCCAGAGGTGACCTCTGCCTAACATGCAAAGCTATGTGAAACCCAGAGCTGTTGGACATGATCCACGTAATCAGATCACAATCCCTACGAGCTACACACTCTAGAGACATAAAGCTTGTCACCTCAATAAACAGCACATGCTGGATGGATAGATCCCTATCTCAGAGACATCCCATACCCTGGCACAAACCACGTATCAATAGCAAACAAAGCTCCTAATTAGCAGTTGTCATATATAAACCTGATGATTGTGTGTGAGATAGGAAATATACCCCGGGAATCACCTCTGTGGCTCTGCTTGACAGGGCCACGTGAAATGAAATCACCCATGTGTCAAAGGCTAGGGTAGTGTATGGCTAGACATCTATAGGTTCTAGGGCCAATAGCCTATAACCTACCTACGAACCGATACACACCCACATGAACCTGCTGCAATAATTGCTTTGTGAGGTTGACTGATTGTGATGGTGAATGTGTTGGCGAATGTGTCAGAGTTCTGTATATGTGTGATAGCTAAGATGGAAACTGTTTCTGTCATGGTATGTAGTGTCCTAGCTGTGATCCCAGCAAAAGATGTGTATGCTATTGCTAGGCACAAAAAGCAGTATGCCAGATGATCTCACGTAGTGTGTTGTTGTCGACTGGGGTGTCCCATTGTAGGCTACAGCAGTACATATATGCTTATTGAGTGTTACTGCTGATGAATCCAACCCCTGAATGAACTGTAGTACTACCTGAAGCTGTATGCCTAAACAGCACAGTAAGGTGTATGTACATATGTCCTGGAACCACTGTTTTGTTTGTTCCCCGCAGTCCTCCAGATGACATACCTCAGGCATGAGGTCTTGTAACTACTGACACATAGTACTGTATGGTACACAGGTAAAGATCATGTGTGTTGCCATGCCTTTTTGTCTGGTATGTATGTCTGATGTGTGACTGTGTATGCCTGTACCATGGCCTCGGTCATATGTGTGTTACAGGATATAGGTGTGTATCTAGCAACATGTATAGTGTAGTGTAGTACAGCAGTATGCCACCCATATTGACGAATGAGCACATATGTTAGGCAGGGGTTTGCCATCAATGACTAGTGTGGTATGCTGGTAATACTGTGACTGGACCCTACAATCATTGCAATGGATTACATGTTACTTTATGCATTAGCATGATATGAACCCCCTGTGGCTAGGTGGTACAATGTGTCACATACAGTGTGCCATATACTGTTGTATAGTCTTACATACTGGTTTATCTTTGTTGCTGTGCAGAACATGGTTTGATATATGGCACTGTCTGTCAGTTGTGGGTTGAGCACTGATAATGTGGTATTGAAAGTGTGTATCCTTTGACAGCCAATAGGTTGCTATATATGGCAGTTAAATGATATCTGTACTTTAGAATATCGTGTGCCACTTAACTTGCTCACACATATTGTTTCTTTGTCTTCCAGGGTAATGGCCCACCATCATAATCCCTCATACAGCACAGCAGAGGATGAAGTGCTAACGGACACCATGGTTCAGCACTACACCATGCTGTTCTCAAGAACCAGCCAGGACCAGCATGAGCGGACTGCACTGTGGCAAGATCTTATCCGTAGGGTAAATGACATAGGCATGCATAACCGGACATATAAGCAGGTATGCCATCACTGCAGTGATTTAATTAGACATGTCCGGCAGCATGCATCTGATATCCATAGACAACAGCTTGCCACAGGTGGTGGGGTAGCCATCCATCCCCCCTTCACCAGAGTGGAGGAGCTGCTCCTGAGCCAGGTGGCTCCTGGCCAACAACAGCAACAACAACAACTGACATGCGTCATCATGGAGACCGGTGCCACCCAGCAAGTTGACATGGAGCATGCAGGTAACATGGCATAGCTGTACACTACTGTTACCTCTATTGGTAGATCATGCTTATGTGAGATGTGTAGTGTCTAGTTACAAGATGTGGTGCCTAGTGTTGTGCAATAATAATATTTTGGAATATAATATGCAGGCCTGTGACTGTCAACAGTCATACTACTGTAAGATTGCAAACACACAGTAGCAATGCCACAGTTGTTGCCACTGACAAACTGTCTCATCCCCTTGTAGGTCCCTCTAGTGTGACAGCAACGCAACAGATCCATGCTGGTGAATGTGTTCTACATTTATTATTGCTAAATAAATCTGCATGTCATAGGTGAGGTGTAGGCCATGTACACGTCACACACCAGCACATAATGCATGCTGTACATGTTTGCTGTGAGACTATGCACATCTCAGTAACGTGAGTAGCTGACTCAAACGCATGCAATACACAGAGCATCCCACACAGTTGTGGCAAAACTGTAGTGGATGTTGGATAGGCACAGTCGATACACATGCACACAACACACACAACTGTGTCATACGCAGTACATGTTAACATGCTACACATGGCATATTCATACACACGCTGTAAGGTCACACTTCAGTATCCCAAATGTCATCCACACAGCACACATAACATACCTGAGGGGTAGAGTCCTCTCATGTGGCTGTGCGACACTCTTCAACACATAACACATTCATCTTAGGTAATGCCCCCTACTGTGCACCTTAAGAACCCATGTAACAACTGTCCGTGAAATGGTGAATGTAGCCATGGTACTGCAGTCCAGATACAGCATGCTATGTGCCAGTCTGGCATACATTAGTAGCATTGAGTGACCACATGATGCTGCATGATGATGTCACATGGTACTACACCATATCCAGTTACAGTGGCCACAGTACTACACATATCATTAATTGCTATGCACCTCAATGTTGTGTGTGTGCAAACATATGCACCAATACACAATCTGCATAGCAATCACCATTTTTACAAAGTGACACACATGTATTGTACTACTATTGAGTGTATAGGTCACATGACACACATTGTGTATGTCTGAGGTTTAATGTTGCAGTTGTGTGGTAGCATGCCATGTCATGCTTGGCACTAACATGTCCACAATATGTCCTACACTCACTACGACCACTGTACAATGTCTATGTTGAGCAATGGTATTCCATCAGGTATACATGCACCACTCATCCTGTGTGTATACATAGCATGCGTGTGCTAAACCTGTGTCCACAATTGTCTGCTAAAGACACAGATGCTCTAATCAGAAATAGATATCTATGTGACACACTGATACACATCTAGCCATGGTATGTATACCTGTGACTGAAGGTGCACAGGACATTGCAGAGATGTTAATACTTGTGCAGCAATGTCGTGTCCATGTACACATTGCATTCCAGGGTGAGGTCAATCACTGAACAAAACACACATGCATCAAAGCCATGTATACTGTTATTAGCAAGGGCTGTCTACACTCACACTGCATGCTGTTGAGCAACACATGTCCTGCATGCTGTCATGTTTGATATAAATGTTTGGCTTGTGATACTGTACCCCACCATCACACGCTATTGAGTATGTTTTGGATTGCTGGTGGTGTGTGAGTGTCTCTTGTAGTGAGGAGTGTATATATCTGTTCATGTGTGCATGTGTTCATGTGTGCATGTGTTCATGTGTTCATGTGTACATGTGTGCATGTGTTCATGTGTACATGTGTGCATGTGTTCATGTGTGCATGTGTGCATGTGTGCATGTGTGCATGTGTGCAGACATCATGTACAGGTCGTAAAGTGTGTTTCCTGTCAAACTGATGTCACTGAGCATGATAGTGCTGATGATGATAGGTGTGTTGAGTCACAGGCATGTTTGCCAGGGTCTGTCTTTGAGCCAACAATCGACAGTACACAAGTGTCCACCCCATCCATGCACACAGTCATACTGCCAATACATCCATCACCAATGCCCTTAGCTGAAGGACAGAGTACAGCTGGCATTGGTCAGGACAGTGTGGTATCTATGGCACATGCATCCCAACACAGCAACCATACCCAGATGTCTGGAAGGGTACCACATAGGCAGATGTCCAGGGGTTCTCGTCAAAGCACTGCTGACCATCATGCCACTGGCAGACGTGCCACAGGTCTTACAGCCTCGTGCATGTTCCAGTCTGTCATGGAGGCACAGGCACATATGGAACGGTACACCAGACAGGGACTACGGGCACAGAGGGCACATAACACTGCGTTAAATGACAATATCCGTGACCTAGCAAGTGCCATCTGTAATTACACTGAGGTCATGGATAGACATTGGGGTGAGACATTAGATGTCCTCCGCAATGTCATGTCCATGTGTCAGGACAGTGTGGGATGGGTGAGATGTCGACGTGTTTGTATGCCAGCAACATCAGCAGCTGGCAGTCACCGCGGACATCCCTCACATCACAGCCACTCCTGTAGTGCCAGTACCAGCCCCAGCAATGTTGGGGCTGGGCTGTCCAGAGACCATCCTAGAAGACCCTGTGCACGTGGCTCTGGACAGTCCCAGCAGGGACCTGGGTCCAGTGTACATCCATCTACCTCTGGGGATAGTTCCCAGTCAGGCTTAGTACCTGATAGTGTCAGTAGCACCACTGCCAGGCAGAGGTACCATATCCGTGGCCAGAGACGGTGATCTGTAAAGTCTGGCAGGTACAGTCTGTGGCTGTCCCACAAATACCCGTATATGGCAGCCACATGGTGGAACTGTGTGCATGCAGACACACACACACATAAACAACACACCTAGGGCTACCACATACATGCACACATTACATCAACATTGGCCCATAGCAGTACTCTTGGCCCTCACACACACACACACACACACACACACACACACACACACACACACACACACACATACATGTCGATTGTATGGCTCACTGTAGGCCTCTGGCAAACCAACTACACACCCTGTGCATATGATGAATCCTGTGCAACCTCCTGTCATCTGTGACATCGATGCAGGAACAGGCTACCATGATGCTGATGCACAGGGTGACTTAATAGCAGTATAGCAATGTTAGCATGTTGTCAGCAGTAGAGTGTGATGATACGCTTGAAGGTGTGGCTGAGCAGGCATGTTGCATGTAAGCTATGATTGTCAATGTAGTAATATTCACACCAGTGTTAGTTCCAATAGTGTATAGTCCGCCCACGTGCCACTTGGCTGATGTGTGTAGTATTGGCAGCATGTGTTAGAGAGTGGACAGTATGTGTGGGATGTGTGTGGCACAGATTTTCAGATGTACATTTGTGAACATGGTGGAGGTGCACTGTCTGCATGTACGTGCATAGTGGACACATGAGCAGGGTGACATGCCCTGCATTACTCAGTAACACTCCATAGTCTCAATTGGTGGCCAGTATGCATTGTACTACACACATTTCGGAACTTGACTACACATGTGTGTATGACATGGTTAGACACTGTGCTGTGGGTGATACTGTTAATATCTGTCATTGATTTGCATTCTGATAGTATACACAACGTCAACAGCCTGACCATAACCAATCATTAGATGATGTCTTGACAACTGACACACAGATGTAGGACAGACAGTAACATCTGGACACTTCAGGTACTATACTAAGCCAGTAACCAGTGGTATTCACCTGCACACATTACTGAGACCACTCCTGTTTGGCATATAGCTCTCTTAGGTACAAGCAATCACAGTAGGGATATGTCCGTCCATGTGTGGTGATGCATACTGTGGCCTATAATGCATTCTCCAGATGACACACACATCCTCCACAAGGGTATCACACAGACAGATCCCTGTTGTCAAACACATGCTGTAAAGCTATAAGCCAACCAAAGCATAGTCATCCACCTTTACGGAACATAGTATCCCCACAGTACCACATAGGTAGTAGCTACCAACATGAAGAACACGTACCGATGTGTACATGCAACCAAGTGGTACGTCATCTCTCCTTTCATAATCACATTTCCAAAGGTATGTTTAAATCCCTCGGTGGATCACATAAGCAATAAGGGGTCTGCATGCATATCCACAAAGGTTGTTGTACACCTATAATGAATAGTCATCATTGATAGACCCTGCTTCGCTTGAACAGGTCTGACATCTACCTCGGCCATGAACACTCACTCACACAATTCTAAAGAAACCGTAATGAGTGTGTGTGACACAGTTGACTTAGGCCTGGGATCACTGCAGTATCTGGCCTTGTCACAAGCATATACATGTGACCTAAGGTCCAGAAAGCAGCAGCACACTCTTGAATAGATTACAGATGTGTTCTTGGAGAAAGCAGTGTTCCCACACATGCAATAGTTGAGGTCACATGTACTTATATGTATTTGCCACACAGCTACCTCACATGTGCAATGCACATACTGGTGTCATACTGATATGTCATATAGTAGTAAAAACAAAACCCACAACCCATTGACCAACAGTCCCACACACATAGAACACATCCTTGTCAAGTGCAGGATTCAAATCCCTACCTAACTGATTTATGTCACTACAGGACTACACATTAACATGGCGTGCTATACACATTACTGCAAAGTTTGTTTTCCACAGGTATATTTGTAGGGTGGTGACATCATCAGACCTGACAAAGATTAGTATACCACTTTTAAGTTGTTTGACTACTCTCCAAAAAGGTTACTCCTCTCCAAGGAGTTCACACACACACTTGTCAAATGCAGGATTCCAACCTCTACTTAATTGCTTTATGTCATTACAGGAGTATGCATTAACATGACGCTCTATACACATTACTATGGAATCTATTTCCACAGGTATATTTGTAGGGTGGAGACATCATCAGACCTGACAAAGATTAGTATACCACTTTTAAGGTGTTTGACTACTCTCCAAAAAGGGTGCGCCTCTCCAAGGAGTTCACACACAAACAGCCACACACACTTGTCAAGTGCAGGATTCAAACTCCTATCTAACTGCTTTATTTCACTACAGGATTACGAATTAACATGACGTGCTCTACACATTACTGTGGGTTCTCTTTCCGCAGGTATATTTGTAGGGTGATGACATCATCAGACCTGACAGAGATTAGTATACCACTTTTAAGGTGTTTGACTACTCTTCAAAAAGGTTGCACCTTTCCAAGGAGTTCACACATACACTTGTTAAAGGCAGGATTCCAACCCCTACTTAATTGCTTTATGTCATTACAGGAGTATGCATTAACACGACGCACCATACACATTACTGTGAGTTCTCTTTCCACAGGTATATTTGTAGGGTGGAGACATCATCAGACCTGACAGAGATTAGTATACCACTTTTAAGGTGTTTGACTACTCTCCACAAAGGTTGCTTCTCTCCAAGGAGTTCACACACAAACAGACACACACACACTTGTCAAGTGCAGGATTCAAACGCATACCTAACTGCTTTATTTCAGTACAGGATTACGCATTAACATGACGTGCTCTACACATTACTCTGGGTTCTTTTTCCACAGGTATATTTGTAGGGTGGTGACATCATCAGACCTGACAAAGATTAGTATACCACTTTTAAGGTGTTTGACTACTCTCCAAAAAGGTTGCTTTTCTCCAAGGAGATCACACACACACACACACACACACACACACACACACACACACACACACACACACTTGTCAAGTGGAAGATTCCAACCCCTATCTAATTGCTTGATGTTACTACAGGAGTACGCATTTACACGACATGCTACACACATTACTGTGAGTTCTTATTTCCACAGGTATATTTGTAGAATGGTGACATCATCAGACTAGACAAAGTGGGTTACATTAGGTGACAATGGGTGGGCTACATAGAAGGAATGTCTGAACGCTTTGGCCATGTGATCATCAAAGGGGAGTTCACTATCTAACTGTGTCCCCAGGGCCTTCATGACTTTCTCCATACATACTGGTATACTACCTATGTGGTAATTTGTTTGCACTTTGTTTTAGCAAAACGGGATGACTATGCATTCTTTGTCATTCTTGTTGGGGCATTGTTTTGACACCAGGTATCTGTATCTGTAAGCCGCTTCTGGAGGATGTGTGTGTCAGCCATAAAGTCAATTATGGACCACAGTTAGCAGTCATCTGCAAACCTGTTCAGCCATACTCCTCCCGTGCTTGCCTGTACCTCTGAGCAGTGTCCACTGAACAGGTGGGGTCCCAGGAACAAGACCTGTGGGATGCCATTTGTGACTGTCTTACAGTCATACATGGCACCCACAACTCTGAAGATGTCTGTTTGATCTGAGAGGCACTAAGCCACACATCCTGTGACATACCTGTTGATGTTCAGGCTGGTAAGCGTGTCCATGATGACAGAGTGGGGAATGGTGGGTAAAGTCCTTAGTGAGGTCCAGGTGGGCTGTGCGGACTACTTTCACCTCCATCTATGTCCTTGGTGACTGTTTGAAGTATGTCAACTATGTTTAGGAGGCAGTATCTGCCTTTAACAAGGTGAGCTTGTGTAGAGTCCAGTGTCCGGAGGTCCCCATTGTCTCTGTTTATGGGTTCCATGACAATTTGATCAATAGCTTTGTAGACCAGGCTGAGTAGGCATATAGGGCAATGGTTTCCAGGTTCTGTTGTGGCACCCCCTTTGTGGAGCTGGATGACTGTTAGTGTATGTCATTCTTTGTGTACATACCCTGTGGTACGATTGAGTCTGGCCAGTGAATGTAGGTGAGGGTGTAGTTCCTTTTGGGACTAGTGTAAAAAGCAGCCTGGGACACCATCCATTCCCATTGATGCTGTGTTCTTGGCTTTGGAGAGGGCTGTCCTTACCTGCATGTCCATGACATCTGGGGCTCTGCATCCTTCTGTGATGGACACAGGCCCTTTTGGGGGTGATGGGGGGGGGTTTACACTGAACTTGACCCCCAGGATGTGGCCAAT
Source organism: Protopterus annectens (assembly GCF_019279795.1). Lineage (NCBI taxonomy): Eukaryota > Metazoa > Chordata > Ceratodontiformes > Protopteridae > Protopterus > Protopterus annectens. The sequence goes on along the minus strand of NC_056732.1, from coordinate 432,270,244 downwards.
GAAAGTAAGTTGAGTGTATTCCTTGCCATTTGTCAGTAGCTGACAGCATATTTGGAAGTTGACACCTACATGTCTGGTAAAGCTACAGCAGGCTTTGTGGTTGTTATTCTTACAGTCATTGGCAATTGTCTTTTGACAGTGTCCTTGAATTATTCTATGAGCGATCATTGCTACTTCCTAATAATGATCAGTGATGCCTTTCCTTTAGTGAAGTTGGCTCTGTCGGGTGTTAGTTCCCTCCTTTTGTTGTTTAGCTTATTTATGGCCAATGACCACAAGATTGTTTTTTTATTTTTGGAGGAGTGCATCTTGGTTTTATTTGTGATGTCTCAATACATGCATCCCTGTAGATGCGCATAGGATGCACTTGTAACTGATTTGGCAGATTGTATACCATTCTCCTATAGCAAGAGGTCTTTGGAACCTTCCACTTTTGTCTTGAGATGTGTGCAGTTTGCTTTTGAAAATGTCTTCACAGTGGTTTTATTGGCTGGGTGAGGGTGCATGATGTGGATGTCCAGTGTGATAACTTTATGATCTGATATTACCAGCGAGGGTTTTATCTCTGTTGTGGAACACTGGTACCCCATGTTGGTGATGATCATGTCCAGTATGGTGTCACCTCTAGTGTCCATGGTGACCAGCTGTTTCAGGGTGTTAGAGCTTTTAAACTCTAGGAAACATTGGGTAATGTACGTTGTACACAAGTGATTCTCCCACTCAATGTTTGGGTAGTTGTAATCACCTCATATAATGTTGTTTGATAGGACCTTAATATATTCCACTCTTCTCAGGAATACTGTGTGAGGTTCCTGTGACAAGGTAGGTGATCTGTAGAAGGCTACAATCTGATGAGCAGCTTTGCACAAACTTAGTTGCACTTGCATGGTCTCCAAGGCCTCATGCTGTGCCACTAACCTGGAGGTGGGGGTATCCATAGGGTAAATGTGTACACCCCTTCCTTTTGTATTTCACTTGTGGTTTTGGGTCCAAAGGTCAGGGGGAATGTGAGTGTTTTACGTGGAGCATGTCCAGCAGTTCTGCATTTGACATAGCTTTGTATGTTAGGCAGTGAACACATCTGAGTAGGCGATATGCAAGGGAGTACTGATGGAGCATTTTGTGATAGTCAGTGTATGGCATGTATTTCAGGCTGCTAATGCTCTTTGTGAGGTATTGCTGCAGGCTCTCCAGTTGTTGTAGTTGGCTTGTGAGGTACATAGCAAAAGTGGCATTGAACTCTTTTATAGTTCTAGTGAGTGATGAGTAGTGGGGAACAATGTCCTCTTCTATTCTGCATGAGACACATTTTGTGATGGGGTGTGCCACATAGCAGGATTTCCTGACAACTGTGGGGATGTGATTATCACCGTTGTGTCCAGTGTCCACCTGTGAACCAAGGTCTCTTGTCACACTTTCAGTGTTAAGTATACTACCGCCTATGTTGTCGTTCTTGGCTACAGAACCTTTAACAAAGGGGATGACAATGCACCTTTTGGCATTGAGCTAGAGCCCATGGCTTTGACAACAGCCATCTGTCTCAGTGAGGCCCTTTTGTAGGATGTCCACATCTTTAGTATTTACAATTATGGCTCCTAGTTTGCAGTCCTCTGGAAACTTCAGTAGGCACAGACCTTCCATGCTGAAGTTTACTTCAGTGAAGTAGATACTAAATAGGAAAAGACACAGGACTGGACCTTGTGGTACTGCACTCATCACTGGTCCAAAGTCATACTTGGAGTCTGCTACTTTCACAGTGTGTGTTCTGTCAGTAGGCCTGTTGGCAGCACATCTTGTGACATAGCAATTTATACCTAGTTGAGTGGGTTTATCTATATTTCCAGAGTGTGCGGTGGTGTTGTAAGCCATGGCAGGATCAACATAGGCTATGTGAATCATCTTACCCTTGTCGACAGTTCTGTTGAATGCTTCAATGTCATCTATCAGGTTTAGGTGACATGATCTGCATTTTACAATCCCTACATGGTTGTGGTCCAAGGTTTGGGGATTACAAATGTAATTTTTATATGTTGTATGATGATAAATTCCATGGCCTTGAAGAATGTGCTCGTCAGGCTAATGGGGCGATTATTCCTGGGGTCCATGGTGTCTCCACCCTTGTGTATTGGGATGACCGTCAATGTGCACCATTCAACAGGCACAAAGCATGAGGTGAGGCTATGACTGCACATAGTACGTCAGTGTGGTGCCTGTTTGTTCTGCGGTTTGTGTGGAACACAGCCTGTGAAATTATCTGGTCCCATGGCTGCTGTGATACTGGCTTTGGAGAGTGTTTTTACCTGTGCAGCCATGATGACAGCAACTTTGCAGTCTTCCATTATAGAGATGTGCTCTTTCATGGGTGAGAGGGTGTACAGTTAACACTGATCCTATCTGGAAGGATATTGCCAATATCAGTTGGGTCAGTATATTTAGTGCCATTGAGCTGTAACTCAGAACAGATCTGAGTGTAGCCATGGCATGGACCTGTCTGTTGGGCAGAGATCTCCTGAGTAGACAGTATGCAACAGGGTACAGATTGGGTTACACTCAGTCTTGTTGCATGGGGCTACTGTTTGAGGCCAGTAATCCTCTTGTTAGGGTACTTCAGTGGTCTTTCTGGCTGCTGAACGTGCCTAGTCAGATTCATCGCAAGTGTGTTGTGGTACTCTCTGACAGGTCTGATGACTGATGAGTACTGGGAACCTCCTTTAACCAACATGCACAGACCTTGGCGGTTTGTGTGAACACATAGCATGATTTTCTGACAACTTTGTGAATGTGTTTCTGGTAGTAGAGATGTCTATCCACATTTGTCCATAGATCCCTTATTATCACATCCATATTTGGCATGTGTCTGAGCATGCCCAGTATGACCTTTCAGTATGTTGTTGCCTGACATTTGCTTCATTTTTTAAGTGTGTGAGGATGCCCAGTATGACCTTTTTGTGTGATGCTGAATGAAATCCACTTCATTTGTTGGAGTGTGTGAGCACGCCCAGTATAGACATTTATACTATATGTGTATGGAAAATCAAGTTGTATTTTTACAGCAGGCCTCACCTTTGTGTCATAGATCAACAGGGATCATGCTGTGCTTGCAGGGCTTCCATGAGACACTTTGCATAGACTTATCAACATTTCTACATACAGGGGGGAAGCTATTCTTTGTACATTTCTACCCAGGGGCACACTTGATTGTTACTGTGGGTGTACATACGATGAGGGGTTCACCTGACACTTATACACATTTGCTATGCCTGCACTGCTTTGTACGGTACACCATTTCAGTCTGTACTGTTGCCTATCATACTGGCTTGAGGCATACTACTGTACTACACTTCTTAGCGTCCAATGCCACATATATTAGATTGCAACTTCATAGCCTACACAGCCCACAACACACCGCCTGGCCTGATGTTCTCTGTCTGCATAGGTCTGTCGGGGAGGTTACCCATATGCGTCTTTAGGGGCATGTTACAGCATTTGTTTATGTTTGCATTACTGTACATTTGTCCTGCTGTGTCCGTGCTACTGAAATGCTATCATGGCATAGTGGTTCAGTACTGTGACTGTAGTACACTGTATCATGGGTTCGAGCCCTATCACTACTTTTTATTTTCATGCTAGGCAGACCAGACTGCTTAAGGGACAGTAAAGCTAATATGAGCATGTTTACCTGTCTTTGCTCAACTTTGCCCGACCTTGCCCAACATTGCTCAACGTTGCCCAACATTGCGCTAGTTGGCACAGGCAATTTTGTTTACATATTTTAAATATTGTTAAATTCTGCTTAGCACTGATTTATATTGCTTAAAATATGGCAATCATGCCTCCGGTGATGCTGCAGGGCTGCCTATGTCGGATGCACATATTACACTCCCTATACATGTTTGAAAACAGATAGTGTCAAGTTAGGCATCCCTTTTATTTTATGTGCGAGTCAGAGAGAGATATCATTTCCAGGGTTCCTACTGAGCCAGTGTATGTGCTATGCATTGCCTCTTTGCCAAGGCCAAGGCATACTGGGCACGCCTCCTTCTGCCTACTGGGACAGGCTCAAGTTGTTCCTCCCCCGAGTCATGCTGTGCCTGTGCAGGCCCTGGCAATGGTGGGGGGCTGTTTGGCCCTGCCCCATGCTGTTCTTTCTGCAGCTATTTTTGCAGGATTATATTGTGTAGCATGGCACATATCATGACAATTTGGGTACATGTAGTTGGTGAGTACTGCAAGGTTCCACCAGATATGTCCAGGTACCGGAAACGTGACTTGAGCATGCCAAACACACGCTCGATTACATTTTGTGTTTGTGCGTGTGCCTCCTTATGGAGTTCTTGTTCAGGTGTGTGTGCGTTTCTGATGGGTGTCATCAGCCACGGCTCCAGTGCATATCCAGCATCCCCCACTAGGTGACCGTCAGGGATGTCCCCATTGGCAAATGAATGGTACAGCTGCGTCAGATGCCAGATATGGGAGTCGTGCTAGCTTCCAGGGCAGCCAGCACACACATTCAGTATTATGCCCTGGGCATCGCACATGACCTGGCAGTTGATGGAGTGGAAGCCCTTGCGGTTGATGTAGGCCCTACCCCACTCACTGGCTGGTGCTTTGATGTGTATGTGCATGCAGTCAATTGCACCCACTACCTCAGGGTATTCCGCTATTTGCTGGAAGAGATGCATATTGCTGGCCAATACCTCATGGGAATTGCGGAAATATACATGATCACCGACATGTGCTGACATGGCATTCAGGAACTGGTGCAGTACCCTGGATGCTGATGCCTGTGAAATCCCCATCATATCACCAGTTGGTCACTGGAAGGTACCTGTTGCTATTATTCTTAGGCCAACACATACCTTGGTTTCTACTGGGATGGGGTCCCCTCTGTTGGTTCTGTGTGTGAGGTGTGGCCTGCACAGCTCAACAATTTGCTGCAGGAGCTCTCTGTCCACTCTATAGCGCTCCACTATTTCCAGCTCATGTAGCCCCTGGTAGGTTACCCTTGGTCTGTACACTCTTCTCCGTCTCCTCACTCTGGGTTGCTCAGCAACATTCGCAATGGCACCACCCTCAGCATCTTGGACGTGTTGCCTAATAATAGCAATGGCAACCCCTAACATTTTTTTGTCTCAGTTAAACTTTTTAAGTTTTCACTTCTCTTTGTATATTGCAGTGCTGCATTGTTCCTGAGTAGAACATGGGGGAATGTTGTTTGCAGAGTTTTAAGTGCTGGGCTGGGCTAGTGTACTGCCTGTGTAATTGGCTGATTCTGATTGATTTCACCTGGCAGCTCTGCTAGTTCTCCTTGGTTAACTTCCTACTACTACTTTTCCTTCCTTTTCCCTTTCTGTTTCCACAGGGGGCAGCGCCGTGCAAACAAGCGCAAACATGCACACACAAGCGCACACACGTGCACAGAGCCTTACACAGGCATAGGCGGGTGCACATCCATGCACACAGGCTTAGACAGTCTTACACAGGTTTACACAGGCTTAGGCGGGTGTACATCCATGCACACAGGCTTAGACAGTCTTACACAGGCTTACACAGGTGCACACAGGCTTACACGGGTTTACAGGTGTGCACACGCACGCACACAGTGTAAGCATCTTTGCAAGAAACTTTGGTGGTAGCCACAGTGTACGCCTTTGGTTTCTGGGTTTCAGTTCAGACAACAGTAGACATGCCTCTTCCAGTCCTGAGTAACTCACAGAAAACACATGCCACTCTGCTCCAATAAGCTTACAGTCTTTGATACATACCCCCTCATGATGTCACCTATCTACTACTCTGATACTCCCGTAATCCTACTCTTACACTCTAGGGACATGGTTCACATAGCAGGGAAAATTGGGATTCACTATCCTTATACTCATTTGCATAGGATTGCCTACTAATGCTTGGTTACATCTCTCACACTGAGCTTCCCCCCTTAGCAACCACTACTCAGTAGTCATGTTGTCTTCAGCCTGCCATTCACTTGCATAGCAGATGAATATTTGTAATAAAATGCCTATTTTTGTCTTTTATTTATTTATTTTAGTTTTTTTAGAGCGCTGCAAGTTTGTGCGATGCTGCGCTATGCTTAAACATTGGGGATCGGGGGTAAAATTATTATTTTTTAAAATTTTTGCAACACATATAAACACATATAAATGCCAATGGCCTTATATTTGGCCATTGGCATGCTTCCTCAACTGGATGCATCCTTTATTTGGAGCTGTCATTGCTCCATTTTGCTATTTGCAGAATGATACTCAGTTACCAACCGAGTACATTTCTGCAAATAACACTACTCTTACTCGGACAGGTTAGTGTTTCCTGGATTTGCAAATTTACCTCATTTGCATAGCTTTCAGCAGCAAATGAGTTAATTGGCATAACCTAACACTGTTCGTGCAAGAGTAGTTTTAGGAGCTCTCATGCACGCCCCTGCCAGCTGTTCCTGGATCGCTCGGCAGACATATTGGTTTCTGGAGTCTTACACTACTCTTAGACTCCATGCAAGCCTTCGTAAATCCGGCCCTTGGTCATTGCATTATTGTTAGTCTAAGTTCATAGTAATGTGTTGAAGGAAGACACAGTAATCGTTTTTTAACTTATCTTATTATTTTAACTGTACAGATAAGACTAGACTGTCCATTATATGGGCCCATATCTGCTGCCTGTCCCCCTGGTAAGTCTGTGAGATGATTCCAGATGTTTAGCCAGTAAACAGGGAATACAAGTGATTGTCAAACATCTATGAGAACAAACCTGTCACTGTTGCAACTCCCAAAACAGTTAAGAGAGTAATAAGTCAAGTATGTCCTATCTACACCAATGTTGTCAAGCTGTGACCAGAGTGTGTACAGTAACAGAGTGAGATGTATGTGCATAATACTAACGTGTAATTTGGAACATTGTGTGACAACATTCAGGTAGTGCTAACAAACATTGCTCCCACGGGTATGTTGGATACGAACACTGTGCTGAGAAATAAAAACCAATAAACCCTGTACTGGTACTGTTTACTCCGGTATTGTAGGGAACTGTGAGTGTTGCAGTTTCTCTGAATAATAAAGTATCACTGATCACTGTCACCCACACTGTGCTATAAAATATAATTGTGTAGGAAAGCATGTATATGTGTGTGTCAAGTCACTAAAGGTTGAAGAGGGCAATAGTCTAGATATGTCCAGGTACACCTGCATGTGGTCAACACATGACCAGCGTCTGTGCAGAAAGAGATGGATAGCTATGTGCACAACATCAACCCAGAATCTGGGAGTATGTGTAGAAACAGTTAGTTTGTGTTAACAAAGATTCCCTCCACAGGTATACCAGGTAAGAGGTGTATACTGCAGATAAAACCAGTTCATATATAATGATGGCGACAGCCATATCACTGTCCAAACTAAGGCTATAGGGTAGTGTAGTAAGATTTGTAAGGTACAGATAACAGCACTGACTAGGAAAGTATTGTGGACTACAGGAATATACTAGTTGTTAATTGACATCTTTCTCTCCCCCCATCATATCTCCAACAATAAACGACATACACACCCCAACCAGTATGTAATGTCTCCAATGTTCTGATAATGTCCTATTGTTTGATAAATATTTTAATTCTTCCCATGCATGTGTTATATTGAATTATTCCAACATTGGTGCATGGTGCCATCAAGGTACCTGCATGCTGTTCATGTTACCACTGTGGTCCCATATATGCATGTGTTCTGTTTGCTATGCAAATGTTCCGTATCTGGTATCTGGGTTAATGGGAATTTTATACCTAATCCTGGAATGTGTTGACTATTACTAACCCACATATGATGATAAAATTTAAACACTATAGCTCATTTGGGAAGGCCAGTCCCAGTGGAGCCACCTGTCCCACCTTAGCTGGCCATGGCACCGGGCACCGACATGTCTGGGGCCCAACCCTGGACCTCCCTGTCTGTTGGTCCTGCACTACCTTTGGGTGGAACCACCTCAGGGGATGCGACTCACCCCCCCCTTGGAGAGGGTGTAGATAGGAACCTGTCACCCATCACCAGGTCCAGGTCATGATGCATAGCGAGCTCAACCAGCAATTTGGTGATCTGCTATGCCAGCTCGAGGGCCGAGTGTTTTGACTAGAGGGTCAGTCTGGCTCTGTGACTCAGCCCCCCAGCACAGCCATCTTCAAGGCTGTGAAGGTGCAGTAGTGACTGCCCATGGGTGGGGACCTCAGTTCCACTGTTTCCCTAGGGGGCTCATGGGCTTCTGATTTCCCAACAACCCTCCCCGTCAAGGTTGTTACCCCCCACATGTGTCACATACCACCCCTGTATGCATCTTGTTTGTCTTGTCTGTTAACCTACCCAACCTACCTCCCTAAATATACCTACAATCCCTCCCCAACATCCCACTATCACCTGAAAAAAAAAATAAAAAAAGGGCAATCTGTTCCCCCCAAAAATGTTTGCCCCATACATAGCTGCCCATTTCACACATGTCCACTGGACACATGTAATCTAGTCTAATTCGCATCACAACTTATTATTGTTGTCCTCACCTCCAAATTCAGTGTATATGCACAGCTGTTGATGTAGAAGAAATGGGCAGATATGGACCTTCCTCAGACCCTTACTGCACATCCCTAGCTATTTTCCCTACTGTCTTTCCCTCTTTGTGCTCCTTTTTCACCACTTTCCTATCAACCATTTTTTCTTTTCTTTTAAAGAAATTAGCATGTGGGTAAGTGGGAGTAAGCACTTTTAAGCAGCAGTAAGCGGGTTTAAACCTGTTAGCGTGTGGGTAAGCAATGCCTACACTGGTTAAGCAATTTAGAAGTTAACTGAGTATAAGAAACTGTAACAGGAAGTTAGCAGTGCTTACCTCCATTCAAACCTGCTTACAACTGCTTAAAAGTGCCTTAATCACTCCGTATCCAATGGCCCTTGTTCTGCCCAGCAACAAAATAAGCAGCCTCTGCAAGACTCGAACCCAGGACACTGCACACCATAGCCAAAGTGATTTTTCACTAAGCCATTTCCGATATACATAACCCTGATGTTTTCACAAACATATCATCCAGCCCAGTCATTCAACAGTACAGAGAATGTATTCCAACATGTAGCTGTATATGTGTCTGTATGGGTCTACCTAATAACACCAACACGCCAAAACACCGACAAAGAAATAACCGACATGACAAAACTGAAAGAAACCAAAAGTTCAAAAAGATGAAATTTCACATGCCCGACAATCCACAATCCCGACAATCAACAAAACAAATACCTTTCCTGAAAAACACACACACAATGCAATCATGCCAAAAACCTTACAAACCTACATTAAACTTTACATACACAATTATCTATGCACTAACCTTAACCCAAACCCTAACCCTAAGGTCCGTCACAATCATCAACTTACCTTACTCGCACCCTAACCCTAACTCACTTAATCCACCCCTAACCCTTAAGTCTGTCAATATCGCACACTTACCTTACCCACACCCTAACCCTAACTCACTTAACCCCCACCCCTAACCTAAAGTCCGTCACTATTGCACACTTACCTGACCCACACCCTACCCTAACATCCATCACTATCACACACTTACCTTACCCACACCCTGACGCTAACGTCCATCCCTATCGCACACTTACCTTAACATGTCGGTGTTCTCAGCATCGGGATTCTCAACTTTCAGTCTTCTATGTTGTCGATCTTCTGGTGTCGGTGTTCTCATCATTGGCATTTAGCACTTTTGCCATTTTCAGGTAGACCCATCTGTATATATATTAATATCTAAATAGATAAAACATATCTATATATATAGCTATAGATATAATATAGAAATATATATATATATATATATATATATATATATATATATATATATATATATATATATATATATATATATATATATATATATATATATATATATATATATACATACAAATGCATACATCTATAGATATATATGTCTACATCTATATGTCCATATATATATATATATATATATATATATATATATATATATATATATATATGTATATAGATATATATGTATATATATATATATATATATATATATATATATATATATATATATATATATATATATATATATATATACATACATATATATAGGTTTGCTATCATAAATTCGAAACTCAGAATAAAACGTGTCTGAAGTTTCGAATTTAAACATCAGAAATGAACATTTCCATATGTCCCTAATGCCGAAAATAGCTGTGTATTGTCGAAAATGTCGCTCGCGACATTTCCGACAATACACAGCACTCCCACCCGTCCCATAACTCCCTACCTAACTAGCCTAAACTCACAGTTATGCAGGGGGGCAAGCCCCCCTCCACCCCCCACACCCCCCAACTTAATATTCCAACTCCGAGATCGCACTACAGTGAGGAAAGGAATGTATTTCCCTAACCGCACTGTACCGCGATCCCCTCACATGAGTGAACGATATAATTGCAAATGCACAGTCCATTCGCAATGATAACGTTCGCTCACATCACCTGCCGAACTATGAAGTATTCGAACATCTGTTGTTCGAATACTTCATAGCCATGCAATTGCACATCGGCATTGTGATAGTAAACCATATATATATATATATATATATATATATATATATATATATATATATATATATCTACAGCAAGATATGTATATGTAAGTATATATATATATATATATATATATATATATATATATATATATATATATATATATATAGGTATATATGGACATACATCTGCAGATAACAATATGAACATAACAAAAACATGTATGTCCACATGCACCATTAATAAGGTTGAGATGCCTCAAACAACATACGTCTTGTATGAATAGGTATACCCCCCCCCACAGCCAAACACATCTACCTGCAATACACTACCAACTGTTGCAGATCCCATAACCAGGACCTGATACGACATGGACACAAGATGTTAACAGTACTCCATCCCACCTGTATGATGTCAGGCTGGTATCCTTAACATATCATGCAGTACAGTCGGGCTCCCATAGGGATTGTACAATGTGTTCTTTAGGTTTTTATAGAAGCAGGTTGTTTCAACAGTACTACCAAGTAGTAATTTTAAGATTGAGCTAATATGGTTAATTGAATCATTGCTTGATTGATGTTTGCTATATAACTGATGATGACTGCTTGATTTTGTAATGTCTGAAGAAGCGGAGAGTATCTCTACGAAAGTGCTCACATTTTGTTCTTTGAAATAAAGAAGTTTTAACTCAGCACTGACGTTTGGATTATAAGCTGGAAAAAGCCTTCATCCTGATTGAACTGCTGCTTCCTTTTGGTGGTTATTTTATATTTTCTGTGGGATTTTATCATTTTTTGTGGATATATATATATATATATATATATATATATATATATATATATATATATATATATATATATATATATATATATATATAGGTTCATAGGTTCATAGGTTTATACTAGGCTATCTGCCCTAAGGCATTTATAAGCCTAGCCCAAATTATTGTGGCTTACGCCACCCCTTATATGAAAAAATACTGTGCCCATTAGTTTGTTGTGCCTCTGTCCAGCAGTGACACAGAGATGATTCCTGGGGTAAACCTACGATCTCCCATCCACAGGTCTAGATTTCTCTTGAACAGAGTCAGCGAGGTGCTCTGCCTCACATGGACCGGGATTTTATTCCACAGCATAGGGAGTCTCTGAGTGATAAATCTATCCCTCCAGCACGTCCTATTTATATCCGTGCTAAGGTTTAAGTCGCTTGCTCTAGTGGTTTTGGTGGATTTGGATTTTTTGAGGTGGAGCATGTCCATTAATTCCGGGTTGGACATGGCCTTGTATGTCAGGCACATGTCACCTCTGAGCAGACGGTATGCGACTGAATAGAGCTGGAGTTTCTTCAATCTGGCAGCATATGACAGATTTTGGAGTCCCTTTATCCTTTTGGTGAGGAACTTTTGGGGTCTCTCCAATTGCTGCAGATGGGTGAGATACATCCCGAATGGGGCATTGTACTCGATCATTGGTCTGATAAGTGAAGAGTACAGGGGAACAATGACCTCACTAGATCTGGATGTGAATCCCTTCATGATCAGGTGGGCAATGTAGAAGGTCTTTCTAACCACTTTAGCAATGTGAGTGTCAAAGAAAGGCCACTGTCAACCTGGGTCCCCAGGTCCCTGATAACCTCTTCTTTGCTTAGTGGATTGCCACCTATATGGTAGCTTGGGGTTACCTTGTTTTCCCGAAGGTATGACTATACATTTTTGGCGTTTAACTTCAGGCCATGGCTCTGGCACCAGCTATCTGTTTCCGTGAGTCCCTTCTGAAGGATATCCGTGTCCGATGCACTTTCCACTATGGCACCCAGTTTGCAGTCGTCTGCAAGCTTTGTCAAAAGTCCTCCCATGTTGGCCTGTACTTCTGAGAAGTAGATGCCAAACAATAAAGGGCCAAGGACCGAGCCCTGTGGGACACCACTTGTGACCGGCTTGGAGTCTGACACAGCACCAGCAACTCTAACCCTGTGGGTTCTGTCCTTAAGCCAGTTTGCAACCCATCTTGTGACATATGGGTTTACATTTAAGCTGGTAAGTTTTTCTACAATACCCGAGTGGGGTATTGTGTAAAGCCTTTGCAAGGTCAAGGTAGGCTGTATGGACTGCCTTTTCCTCATCAATGGCCTTGGTGACTGTTTCGAAGAAGTCAACCAAGTTCAAAAGGCATGATCTTCCCTTGACAAAGCCAAACTGGGTCGGGTCCAATGTCTGCAAGTCCCCTATATCTTTGTTTATGAGCTCCATTATGATCCTCTCCATAGCTTTGCAGACTAGACTTGTTAAGCTTATGGGGCGGTAATTACCAGGGTCCGTAGAGGCACGCCTTTGTGGAGTGGGACCACAGTTGCCGTACGCCACTCCTTGGGCACGTATCCTGTGGTAAGGCTGAGATTAAACAGCTGCCTTATGTGCGGGTTTAATTCCTCATTTAGCTGGTGTAGCACACAGCCGGGGACACCATCCGGTCCCATTGATGCTGTGTTTTTAGCTTTAGAGAGAGCAGCTTTCACCTGCGCATTTGAGATGTCCGGGAGGCTACACTCGGCTGGGATATATATATATATATATATATATATATATATATATATATATATATATATATATATATATATATATACACATACACACGCAGAGATATGTATAGTAAGATACATATGTAGAAGGTGCACACAATATGGAACAGCCACTATGCCTACTGTTACCACCTCAACAACTGGACACTGTATGAGCCACCCATACGAATGACAATCGTTGCCTGCAACACATACCCACAGAGAGGTCAAAGGATATAACACCACACACAGGTTTGCATAAATGGGAAAGCTTTATTTGTGTACTATTACAGTTGTCTATGCCATGTCATATAGCTGTTTAGACACTGACATCCATATAAACAGAGTAATGCAACTGTGAAACAGTTATACTAATACAGCAGTGTGCAAAGGTTTACAAATGTTGCTGTCCAGGCTGAGGCCTTCATGTAGTACAATAGTAAAGACAGACTGGGCCACAGGATACCAAATAATCAACAGTAAGTAATGCAGATGTATAGTTCAGCAGCCCCTATCTACACACCGTACACAATCCCTAGGGGGTAAAGGCCTCAGTTGACACAATGAGATGTAATTGTTACATAACAAGGCATAACTGACACCATCACAAGCACACTGACAAACAGAACAGTCAGTATGGCAGGAGGCAGTAGGCCTGCATTTACCCAATTTCTTTAATTACTTTTATTTTAGGTGAATTATATTGTAATGTACATCTAGAGAGCTTAAGTCAGCTTACCCCTGATACCCCCACATGTTGTAACAGCCTAGATTAATTATGGTGCACCCGAGAGATGCAATAATACAAGGCCATATACCACTGTTACATACACTGACCTCTGGAGTGAATAAGGGCACACATGTATTGTGTAGGTGAAGCTCACACATATATGGCCCCAACCCCACCGTATGTGTGGGGGGATACAACAGCAGTGGACCGATGGCAGGAATGGCAGCATGGCATACTCACAGCCCACTACAGAACAACCCCTGATAGCATGTCATATGTGCAAAGCCTCGTATGTAGGTGGAGGACAGAGGCTGGAACACAGGCCCATATGTGGAAAACTGTTTTACCATTATAGCTGTCAATACACATATTGAGTAGTATTGAGCAATTTCCTTTAGTTCCTAAATGGTGTAGTCCTTGTTATTAATATGACTGTTGCATCACATATGTTGTTTTATCATAATGTACACATAGCAGATACATACGGTGAGATACATCCAGGAGGGTATACACAACTGTGAGGTTTATTCATGACAGGAATATGGTTGTATACATATAATAGGTCTATATATGTTTACATCTACATACACATGTATACCCATACATATGTCTGTATACACATCTGTATAAATCAACATATATATGGCCATGTGTACATCTCTTCATATGTACACATATATATAGATATATATATATATATATATATATATATATATATATATATATATATATATATATGTATAGATACATGTATATATACGTATATGTATGTATAGATATATGTATATATAGCTATATATGTATGCACATCCTATGTGAACAGATATGCCTAGTTATGTTTGTATATATGTAAAGATCTATAACTATATGTGCATACATATCTATTCTGATATACCTACTACTACTACTACTGTCAATATATATGTAGATATCCATACATATATGTGCATATGTATGCCTATCTGTATATGTGTAGATCTATATTCATAGGTTCATAGGTAGGTACAAGGCTATTGGCCTTAGGGCCTATATAAGCCTAGCCAAACAGTACCATGGCTTTCGCCAACCAAGAATATTATTTTCCTGTGCCCCTGTTGCGCAGAGACACAGAAGTGATCCCCAGAGTGAATTTCCTATCTCCAATACAATCATCAAGATTTTTCTTGAAGAGTGCTTATGAGGAGCTTTATTTGATATAGATAGTTAGTTTGTTCCAGAGTATGGGAAGTCTCTGGGACAGAATTTAGCCCTCCAGCATGTTCTGTTTATTGTGGTGACAAGGTCTAGGTCTCTAGAGTGTGTAGCTTGGAGGAATTGGGATTTCTTTAAGTGCAGCATGTCCAACAGCTCTGGGTTTGACATAGCTTTGTATGTTAGGCAGAGATCACCTCTGAGTAGGTGATATGCGACGGAGTAAAGCTGGAGTTTTTTGAGACGGTCTGCGTAGGGCATCTGTTTGAGGCTGGTAATCCTCTTTGTGAGGCATTTCCGCGGCCTTTCCAGTTGTTGTAGATGTCTTGTGAGATACATACCAAAAGGGGCGTTGTACTCTATAATGGGTCTAATGAGTGATGAGTAGAGGGGAACAATGACCTCTTTTTTCCTGGATGAAAAAGCTTTTGTGATGAGGTGTGCCATGTAGAAGGATTTCCTGACTACTGTGGTGATGTGATTATCAAGGGAGAGACTACTGTCCGCCTGTGTCCCAAGGTGTCTTATCACACTTTCGGTGTTAAGTAGACTACTGCCTATGTGGTAGTTCATGGGTACAGAGTGTTTACCAAAGGGGATGACAATGCACTTTTTGGCACTGAGCTTGAGGCCATGGCTTTGACACCAGGCATCTGTCTCAATGAGGCCCTTTTGTAGGATGTCCACATCGTTAGCAGTTTTGATTATGGCTTCTAGTTTGCAGTCATCTACGAACTTTGTTAGCCAAAGACCTTCTGTGTTAGCCTGTACTTCAGAGAAGTAGATACCAAACAGGAGAGGACCCAGGACTGAGCCCTGTGGTTCTCCACTTGTCACTGGTCTGAAGTTGGATTTAGAGTTTTAACATTAGTTATCGATCGTTTTTATTTTTGGCTTGTTTTTATCAGCTTGTGAACAAACTGCTTGGATGGAGTTTCAACGTTTTCTGGCACTGGTTTACTGACTTATTAGTTTTTGGAAGTGCTGGTTCCTGTTTTTGTGTTATTTGGATTTAGAGTCTGCTACTTTCACAATGTGGGTTCTGTCAGTGAGCCAGTTGGCAACCCATCTTGTGACATAGGGATTTATACCTAGTTTAGTGAGTTTGTTTATAATGGAGTGGGGGATGGTGGCAAAAGCCTTGGTGAGCTCTAGATAGCATCTACGGCTTTGGTGACTGCTTCAAATAAGTCTATCAGGTTTAGGAGACATGATCTGCCTTTTACAAACCTGAACTGGGTAGGGTGCAGAGTTTGGAGATTACCAATGTCATTGTTTGTAAGTTCCATGATGATGCATTCCATAGCCTTGCAGACCAGGCTCATCAGGCTAATGGGATGGTAGTTCCCGGGGTCCATGGTGGCTCCCCTTTTGTTGAGTGGGATAACCGTTGCTGTGTGCCATTCAGTGGGCAAAAAGCCTGAGGTGATGCTATGATTGAATATGGTACTTAGGTGGGGTGCCAGTTTGTTCCGTAGTTCATGTAGAACACAACCTGGGATGTTGTCAGGTCCCATGGATGCTGTGTTCTTGGCTTTGGAGAGTGTGTTTTTTACCTGTGCAGCCATGATTGCAGGAATGTTGCATTCTTCTGGTATAGAGATGGGCCATTTAGGGGGTGAGAGAGTGGTAAAGTTAGCACTGAACCTATCTGCCAGGATGTTGGCAATATCAGTTGGTTCTGTATATTTAGTGCCATTGTGCTGTAAGTCAGAGCAGATCTGAGTGTTGCCATTGAGATTCTTGACATAGCTATAGAATGCTTTGTGGTTGTCTTTAGCATCAGTGGTGATTTTGTTTTCGTAACTAGCTTTGGAGGATTTTATGAGGGATCTCAGCTTCTTTCTGAGGCTGACCAGGGAGTTCCTCCAATCATGGGATTTTACTCTTTTTTTGCAACAATTTCTTTTTTCTGTTGTAGAGTTTATTTATGGCAGGGGACCACCAGATTGGCTTCCTTTTTTTGGAGGATAGCATCTTGGTTCTGTTAGGGATTGCACGATCCATGCACTCGTGTAAGCGTTTATAAAGTGCATTTGTATAAGACTCAGCAGATGTACCTCTATTCTCTGTCAGCATGGGTGTTGTGAAGTTTGCCACTTCTGTATTAAAAAGCGTGAAGTTGGCTCTGGAGAAATTTTTATGGTGGTTTCCCTAATAGGGGGTGGGGGTGGGGGTGGGATGTGGATGTCTAGGGTGATTAGCTTGTTGTCGGATCTGACCAACGAGGAATTGACCTCTGGTGTGGAACACCAGTTGCCCATGTTGGTAATGACCAGGTCTAGGATATTGCTGCCCCTGGCGGTGGTGTGGATAAATTGATCCAAGGCGTTGGAATTCATGAATTCCAGAAAACATTGAGCACAAGAGTTGGTACATGAGTAGTTATCCCAGTTAATGGTGGGGTAGTTGAAATCACCCATTATTAGGGTGTTAGGTTGTACCCTAATATTTTCCAGTGTATCAAGAAATGACGAGTGGGAATCCTGGGGCATGGTGGGGGATCTTTACCAAGCTACAATTTGGATTGCGGTCTTGCCCAGAGTTAGTTGCACTTGGATAATCTCGGATGCATTATACACTAGCCTGGAGGTGTGTATATCCTTAATGAATATGGACATGCCTCCACCTTTTGTGTTTCAGTCCAGGTTAAGTGGCCGAAAGGTGTGGTATGAATTATAGGCTGGCAATGAAAGGGTGCTCTCTGGAGCCTTAAACCATGTCTCTGTCACTGCACAGATGTTGATGTTCTCCATTTTAAGGAGTGCCTCGAGTGAGTGCATTTTGAGGTTTAGACTTCTAGCATTGAGTAGCAGTGCCTTTAGATTTTGCTTGCTTGTACCTGTTACGGTGGTGAATTTGTCATTTGAATCTTGCCTAAAAAAGGCACTATAGGGGTGGGTAGTATGCTCTGTATATGTATATATCTGAGTGTTTATATGTATATCTATGTACACATACATATCCATCTATGTATGTTGATATGCATATGTGTATATATCTATATAGATATCTGAAGAATTATATGTACATATATGCTCACTATATGTCCTGAACATGGAGTAGAACCCTACCTCAGCCCCTATATTCCCAACTTCGTACTGCAAGGGAATGTCAGGTATGTATTGCAGGTATATTTGTAGACTATTGCTACTGTAATAGGGATTGTCTTTACAGACATGGTGTGTGTGGGAGGTCGCATCTGCTTTTAACATCTGCACCATTGGCTACTGACAGACATCCTGAGGACATCATAGTATAGTACCACTGTTAGCACAGTAATTCTCCTGTGGACTACAGCAGAGATATTGCCCGATATATGTGGACAGTCTGACACACTCTGGACAGTCCAGAGGTATACACAGAACCCTTTAGTGCAGGACGTATGGCCAAGCCTGACAATGTGGATGTTAACAGCCATGTAAATGGGTTTAACATGTACCATCCGGTAAGCAATTGCCGCCATAGGTTATGCATTCACACTCCCCTGTCTGTTCTGACACATAATAACTGCTGGTACAGAGGTGCCATGGCCACATACTACTCACTACTTATTGACATACATCTGTACTACATCCCACTGCCTTGTTTGACATACATGACTGTTATGGTGGCCCAGCAGCAGTATATCTGGCAAGTATCTAGACATGACATCTCACTGGGTAAGTACACTAAGCTGCTAGGCATGTAACAAAGCACTGTGCAGGCTACAGGCATACTGGCTCAACACTGGCCAACATTTCCTATGGTGGAATACACATGTATCTACATATATAGCAGGCTTTACAGGCATGTCACAGCACAGAGTAACAGACACCTATATGAAAGTACATAACCACAACCAATGTGAACACAGCCACAGCCACATATGGTAAGCTACCGTATTATTACAGTATATAGACTATCTGTTCAACACCATCCTCATATGTGCCACTCACACACTAACCCTACATATACTGGCCAGCTACACAGTGTGGTCCGATGCCTGTCTGTGGTATGGGACATGTGTGTGTTTGGCCCTACAAACATGTAAGCCGATAGGGTAACATACAGTGGAGCATCATGCAACATCAGATAGACCAGGAACAAGAACAATGATATCTACCACAGTCTGTACACAGGCCAAGGTACATATTAACAATACACACACTGTCAACAATCACCATAAGTACACAGACCTCACTACTGTACAGACAACCACAGGATTCCCAGGTTATGTCATCAGATATAACCCCTACTATACATAAAATGTATAGCAGTCTAATATCTCACTGGTTTATCAGATATGATGTCACTAAATATGACATGTTTCTGTGATAACCTTATACATTTACTGGTGTAACAAGATTTGTTGCAACATATGTCCTATGAGGGATATGAAGACAGTAACTCTCATGGCTGTCACCATCTACAGACTGCAATCCTCACTCTACCTTCTGTAGTTCACAGATAGGTGCTCTGTGGGTAACACATGAAACAAAAGGCACCACACACTGTCCAGTCTGCAGATAACCCTACAGATGGTAATTTCCTCATAAACATAGCACTGACATGACAGGTATTAAAACATGTAGGGCAGCCATATCCACACACACCCTTCTTCTTCTTCTTCTTTTTTCAGCTTTTCCTGGTTAGAGGTCACCACAGCAGATCATCTGTCTGCTCATGATTGGCAGTGGAGTTTTACTGTGTCGAGTTTCCAGCCCGGTGCCCAACCTTCCACAGAAGCACACACACACAGTCACTCATGCCTAGAGATCCACACACACCCTGTTAAACCAAAATTACCCCAAATGCAGTATAGCAGCACTTAGTCTGTAGTCAGATCAGGCACATCCCCCTCCTGTGTGTTGGCCTGTTTTCACAGTGTATGTTGTTAGAGGTAAATCCCCAATCCATCTGTGATGCTGTTTGGTAAACAACAGATCAAGTTCCTGCTCACAGTGAATGAAATGCAGAACATCAACATGATGTTCCTAGATATTGGAGTATGTTACCATGCAATTGGCTATGGGAATGCTACCACATCTGTTCCACATGTAATCAGCTAAAGAGGGCTGTAATTCATGCAGAGGCCATCAGCTGATCATGAACATCACTTAAAATACACATGCTACTGCCTAAGCAAAGCAGGTGTAAGTCTCCACATCCACCAGAGAGGGAGTGAGAGAGGCAGACAGAGGCAAATATAATACAGGGAGGGGTGGGAGAGTAAAACAAAAGTATATTTGTGTCAAACACCTACCATTACAGGGTATCAAACCTCTGATGAGTATGCAGTGCTATCACATGTCTATGGAGTTATTAGGTGCACTACATAGGTTGCATGTTGAAGAGCCCTCCAAACTTATATGTGATGGTGAGTGACATCTGCACAGTGATATGGTAGCTATACGGTAGGTGTTATACACGTGGCTTTCCCATGAACAGGTGTCAGTGTCAACAAAGCCACACTTTCTCAGGGATGCACACACATTGACACACTTGGCCAGGCCAGGAATACAACTCATCACTACTGAGATTGCCACAACACATTACTGTGCAGGTATCACATGCACCACAGGGGTCATACGGTGGTTATATGGGTAAAGGGTATGTGGAGGTATCTGACATCAGACAGCATGCTTCAGTATGCCAATGGGGGTGGTAGTGACTGTGAATGTGGTCATAGGCATCGTACAACACACACACAGACACAGGGTGCCAGTACTGACAGGCATGGGTGCATTGCTTTACGGGTGTATAGTAGTCGACTGTGCCAGATGGCTATAGAAGACTAGCTGATGGGTATACCTTGGCATCAGGCCACATGACAATGGTCTGCAGTGTGGCTCAGGGGTGTAGTGTCTGGATTTGCCCACAAAGGTGGGTATTGTATTCACCATCCAGTCACCTGGGTAACTATTGCGTGTGGCCAATGTTATGTATTGCTTACCATGTATGTTTTCCTTAGTCCATGACAAGGACGGTGTCTGGGATATGCACAACTACCACATGCATGTACAGTGACATGTGGAACTGTACCTGGAGTGTCTGTCCCATGTTGTGTACACAGATTGTTATCATCAGATGTGCCAGTCCTGGTCTCATGTGGCGGGAACTGTTAATGGACAGCAGGTTGACCCTGCAACTACATTAATAGCATGATACCAGTATTCCCTGGTGTCAGTGGCATCTGTCCATACAGGGCATGTTTTTCAGGCATGGTATGTCCTTTGTGGGTCACATTTGATGGCAACACTGGTGTTGCAGGTGTCCGGGGGGGCATAGAGAAGGTGCACTGTCGGCATGTATGTGCCTATTGGAATGATGGACAGGGTGTCATGCCCTCTGTAGCCCACTGCAATCACACCATGTTTACTATCAGTGGGCAATATGCAGCATACTACCAAGATAGTAGCTGTTGCCCAGGCAAGTGTGTGTGTGTGTGTGTATGTGTATGAGACATGGGTTGAGAGTGTTCTCTGAGTAATACAAGGGTTGCTAACTTTGTTTGCCTGGCCTTGATGTCACATGTAGAGGTATGAATTTGCACCCCAACCTCTTGGCTATTTCACATCTGTTATCCCTGTATGGTGGACATTATGATGTATACTAGGGTCAAAATATAAGAAAATTGCAAAACCTGCTCCACATTGAGTCCAGTTGTTACACACTCACATCCACACAGGATACAAATGACAAACACAGACACACAGACCCACACCTATCATGTCTCAGACTAGAACTCCTGCCTAACTAGTTTACTACACTATGCAGTTATAGGATGCGTCACAGAGATTACTGGGCTACTCCTTCCCCAAAGTTGTATTTCACAGTGAATGACATCTGCAGGATTGCCCCAGTAGGGCATTTGAATTGTAGTGAGTGTGACTAGCCTAAAATGCATTGCTCCCTACACACACACACACATCCACAACTGCCATGTGTGGGAATAGAACCCCTACCAGAATTCTATATCACACTATAGCATGAAGCTGTTATAGGATTTGCCACAGGGATTACTGGGGTACTCTTTCCCCAAAGGTGTATTTCACAGTGAATGACATCAGCAGGATTGCCAAAGTAGGTCATTTGAATTGTAGTGAGTGAGGCCAGCCTAAAATGCATTGCTCCCTACACAGACACGAATATCCACAACTGCCATGTGTGGGAATAGCACCCCTACCAGTGTTCTATATCACACTACAGCATGAAGCTGTTATATGACGCACCATGTGGATTGCTGAAGTACTCTTTCCCCAAAGGTATATTTCACAGTGAATGACATCAGCAGGATTGCCAAGGTAGGGTATTTGAATTGTAATGAGTGTGACTAGCCTAAAATGCATTGCTCCCTACACAGATATGGACACACACAAAAAACATCCACAACTGTCATGTGTGGGAAGAGAACCCTACCAAAGTCCTATATCACACTACAGCATGAAGCTGTTATAGGATGCACCACAGAGATTACTGGCATGCTCATTCCCCAAAGGTGTATTTCACAGTGAATGACATCAGCAGGATTGCCAATGTAGGACATTTGAATTGTAGTGAGTGTAACTAACATAAAATGCATTGCTCCCTACACAGACAGAAACACACACAACACACACAGTTGTCTTGTCTGGAATTATAACTCCTACCTAACAAGTTTATTACATTACAACAGTACACAGTTATAGGATGCACCACAGAAATTACTGGGCTACAACTTTCCCAAAGGTGTATTTCAAAGTGGATGACCTCAGCAGGCTTGTCATAGTAGGGCTATGGGGATGGCAGTGTGTGTGGATGGGCCATAACCCATTCATTTAGAGGTTGACACACCACATGTGGGCACATGCATAGTGATATTCCACAAGTACATGTATACAGCTGCTAGATGACTAGTACAGTCATGTTGCACAGCTAGCACTTGCACCACATAGTCTGTAATGTTGACAGATACTGGTGGCTAATGTCTACAGTGAGTGACAGTTACACCTCATGTGGTTGCAGATATTTGGCTGTGTGCTAGGTGGGACAGGCCTCATAATGGATGGCTCCTTGTCACAGTCACTCTCTTCCACACATCTATGTTTGTCTACCTTTGGCTTATTATAGTGTGTTGTCCTTGTATATGTGTCTGTATTCCTATCCACTTTGTGTGCAAGGCATGACTGGTGCATACTGAGGACTGTATGCACTAACATCTGCAAATGCCAGAGATGTATGGCCCACTGTTGTTTGCAGACATGGGCTTCATTTGTTTAAGTGTGTGAGCATGCCCAGTATGCCCTTCTATATTGAATGTGTGGATCAATTCCAGGTAGTTTGTACTGCAGAGCAGACCTTTGTTTTGTACACTTACAGATAGCATACTGTTTCTGCAGGGTATCCTTTGGTCATTTGGCAATATGGGGACAAACTTTGCAGGGGATAGTGTGTACTGTAGGTGATTGTGTCTGTGCTGCTTCAGCTGCATGGTACTACTGTTAGCAGAGATATTCAGACATGTACTGTTATACACAGGGATGTTTTATCCTCATGTACTGTCAGGTGGACATTCTTGCTCAAGGTGATGTCTTGGGGGACAAGGGTGACTGTAGCTGTGTCTGGTATTGTGGGCAGACACCTATGTATTCATGGTAAGTTATGCCATTCTGGAGTGGGAGCTGCAGACACTTGGTGCAGGGTCTGTGTATCCGGTTCAGCACCTTGGTACAGTGCTGGCAGAGGATCCCATACTTGTACGCCCATCAACATGACAGTATGGGCTTATCTTGCTGTGGCAATGCCTCACAGCTGTACAGGTTCACACAGGTTAGACAGATGCAGGGGCCATGGGTCAGGACATTAATCCTATTGCGGTGTACATGCAGGTGTGTAGCCACCCATTTATGTGTTTGCATATAGCTTGGTGTTGGCTGGCTGCTATGGTGACTCCAGTATTTGTTACAGATGTCATGGTGTCACTGTGGGTGTCTACTATCTGCTGGCATACCATTCAACCACCTGATTCCCCTGCATGCTCACATCCATACCATAGATACAGGTAATGACATATTCTACTCCATACGGCAATTGGTAGGTTGATTGACTTACCTTGTGGGTGTGCCACTACTGAGGATAGTGCTGAAGGGCTGCCTATGTCAGATGCACATAGTACACTCCCTATACATGGTTGAGCAAAGGTAGTGTCATGTTTAGCATCCATTTTACTGTATATGAGGGTCCATACTGTGTCAGTGAATGTGCTATGCATTGCCTCTTTGCCAAGGCCAGGACATACTGGGCATGCCTCCATCTGTCTCCTGGGATAGGCTCAGGTTGTTCCTCCTCCATGTCACTGTGTGCCTGTGCAGGCCTTGGCATTGGTGGGGGGATGTGTGGCCCTGCCCCGTGCTGTTCCTGCTGCAGCTGTTTCTGCAGGATCATACTGTGTAGCATGGCAAATACCATAGCAATTTGAGTACATGTAGCTGCTGAGTACTGCAAGGCTCCACTGGATGTGTCCAGGCATCAGAACCATGACTTGAGCATCTCAAGCACATGCTCTATTATAAGTCTGATTTGTGCGTGTGCCTCATTATGGCTTTCTTGTTCAGGTGTGTGTGCATTTCGGATAGGTGTCATCAGCCATGGCTCCAGTGTGTAACCATCACCCCCCACTAGGTGACCGTAAGGGATGTCCCCAATGGCAAATCTCTGGTACAGCTGCATCAGATGCCAGATGTGGGAATCATGATAGCTTCCAGGACAGCCAGCACACACATTCATTATAATGCCATAGGCATCGCACATGACCTGGCAGTTGATGGAGGGGAGGCCCTTGCGGTTGATGTAGACCCTACCCTGATCACCGGGTGGTACTTTGATGCATATGTGCGTGCAGTCTATAGCACCCACTACCTCAGGATATTCTGCTATTTGGTGGAAGAGACAGATATTGCTGGCCAACACCTCATGGGTGTTGAGGAAATATACATGCTCACTGGCATGTGCTGACATGTCATCCAAGAACTGGTGGAAAATTCTGGATGCTGATGCCTGTGAGATCCCCATGATATCCCCAGTTGAGCTTTGGGAGGTACCTGTGGCTTGTATTCCTAGGCCTACACATACCTTGGTATCCACTGGGATGGGTTCCCCTCTGTCAGTTCGGTGTGCCAGGCGCAGCCGGCACAGCTCAACAATTTGCTGTAGGAGGTTCCTGTCCACCCTATAGCACTCTTACCTTCAGCTCATGTAGCCCCTGATAGGTTACCCTGGGTCTGTACACTCTTCTCTGTCTTCTCACTGTGGGTTGATCAGCAGCATTCACATCCTCACCACCCTCAGCCTCTTGCACATGTTGTTGTATAATGCCTGCTGCAGCCCCTATCATTTTGTAGTTTTGTTTGTTAAAAGTTCACCACGTGTATACACCGGTGGTGTAGAGTATGGGACAAACCAGAGGGGAAGGTGTTTGCATAGTTTATAGTAGTGTTCTGAGCTGGGCTAGTCTGCTGCCTGTGTAATTGTCTGATTCTGATACATTTCACCTGCCAGCTATGCTAGTTCTCCTTGATTACATTCCTACTGCTGTTTTCCCTTCCCATTGCCTTCCTGTTTAAGTCCAGGGGTGCGCTGTGCAAACACAGTGCTCAAATTTGCACAGAGTTGCTATTTCCTGGTTTACTTTTTTTTTTCTTTGAAGCCCGGTGCGTGGCAAGCACACCCGCTTAGGCAATGTAAAGAGTTCTAGGCAGACTCAGACACACCCAGTTGCCTAGCTGTGCTAAGCTAGGAGCAAATCTGAGCCACAGGGCTCTAATCCGCTTACAGTATGCCTGACACCCCCCCCCCCCATGATGTCAGCTAACTCCTAGGCTAGCACCAAGCTATTCCTACTCTTACACTGCTGGGAGCTAACTAACCCTGCTGCTGCTTCTAACTCCAACTCTATGCCTTACATTAGAAAATCTGTTTCTTTATCACTACCACTACAGAGCATGTTCAGACATATACATCACAGAATAACACACATGCAAAATGCTATTATCTCCTAACCTATAGGTGTTACTAAAACCCTAACCCGCAAAAACTCACACATATACTCCCAAGCTGATGCATAAACATTTCCTATATATAAATCTTTAGGTATTAACATCCAAATCAAACACTTTCCTACCACAATACATCTTCCTTCTTTTGGAATGTAGTGCCCTTAATAACAAATGTTCACACATTTCACAATGTCAGACAAATACAGCTCAACAAAATGTACATCACCTCTTATCCTATAGGTGGATTTTAATATTGAACCCATTTAAAGGAACTAACTCTTCGTCAGCAGATACGCAAGTCACATTAATATGATAAACCAAGAAAAATTGAAAGCACTCCAAAGAGAACTATGAATCCGGAAAAAAGTGCTAGGGTACGCTGGTTAGCAATCAAGAAGTTTATTGCAAAATAAGTTAAAATCCACTCTAGGTGCTCCACTCGAGAAACAAAGATATCAGTTGGGCTGATATCTTTGTTTCTCGAGTGGAGCACCTAGAGTGGATTTTAACTTATTTTGCAATAAACTTCTTGATTGCTAACCAGCGTGCCCTAGCACTTTTTTCTGGATTCACATTAATATGATAGATTCATACTCTAGTGTATCTCAGTCCCTAGCTCTGAAAAACTTCCACTATAAGTCAAAGGGAGTAACACCATTACTATCTTCAAGGTAAGCCTAGAAAATGATACAGAAAAGCTTCAATTTTCTCTTTGTTTATCTTGTATTGCTCTCCTTGAGGCTGGTATGAATTTTTGAATATGGGTTATAGGTTAGGCTTGTAATGGTTTGTAGACCAATTGCCTTGTGCATAGCTTTGAACATATGTACCTAAACCAAGATGATAAAATATTTATGGATATTTTAGCAGCCCACATTGTGCAATGCTCCAAGAATTAATGCACTTTGATTATAATGGAATTGTCATGGGGAAACGCACTTATGATAATATTGTGAACATATAAATAATAATTCAGTTAGTTCAAAGTGAGGAGATATGAATAATGGTGATCATTTTGGATACTGAGAAAGCATTTTGATAGGATGGAGCAGTATTAGCTAACTAAAGCACTGATAGTCTTACGTCCTTCACACACATCTATGGCCTTTATTTTAGCAGGCATAACAGTTCAGAGATTAGATTAAAGATCCATGCAGGTTTATCATTACCTTTCAGATTTATTAGGGATGCCTGTCAGGGATGTCCATTGCCCCTCTTGCTTTCTGCAATTTCTTTAGTGCAATTGGCAGCAAGAATGGATACAAAGTGGCCGGGAATGAGGCATTTAAGATGTTATTTGTAGATTATGTACTTGTATAATTAACCAAATCAGAAGATGATGTAAGGAAATTATTTACAACCCTGGCTAATTTTTTAGGTTTTCTGGCTACAGGATTAATAATGTTAAAACTAGGGATTTGGTATTGAATTATGTCTCTACACTGCATTTAAGAATCCCTTACCAATGTTGGTGGAGGACTGCTTCTGTACAATACTTGAATGTTTGAATAAGGGATTCAGTGGCGTCAATTTTAAAAACTTAAAGCTCATTTTTTAATATATATTTAATCAGTGGAAGATGTTAGGGTTGGAATTATACTGAAGAGTAAAGTTATCTCATTATTTTGTGTTTCCACTGTTGGCATGTATTTTCTAAGCTTTCCTACCTAGAATTCCTCTAAACGTTGTAAGTTCAGCTCAATATATGAGACAGGAGAAGTGGAAAGTCCAGATAGCCATTTGAAAAGTCAATAAAATCATGGGATCTAGGAGGGTAGGATGCACTGGATCCCTATTGTTTTAAAGTAGTGCAGACATAAACTTTTATTTAGTGAACAGTCAGTCTTATATGGCAAGCTAGGTGCAGTTAACATCTTTAACAAATGATAAACAGGGATCTAAGCATGGGGATGTGAGAAGGTACTTTGAGAAAAGAGCAGAACCCTCTTATCTGAGTTCACAAACTGAAACAGACACTGAAACTATTTTTGGGTAGACCAGCGATACAATATTGGTTACATTTTGCATTGCATTTTGGATATAGTAAAAGGAAAGCATGTTGTGAGGACTGGTTGGAGATATGAAAAATGAGGCAGACTAATTTGAACTTTGGTGAACTGCTTTGCTGGCCAGATGATTCAGGGACATAAAAACAAATAATTAGTACATACTTTTTTTTTAAATATTTTGAGATTGGAGAATGAGGAAATTGTAGGGACAATGGCATACATGATACTAATGGATTTGATGAAACCTCATATGCCATATTTGGTGGCTCTTATCCCCAAAACAGAGGTATTGGTTCTTTCTTAAAACTTTGGTGAGCATAGCTTATAAAGTCTTAAATGACTACAAGCTGGATGGTTATAAAATATTAAGGGAAATGAAAGCCTTGTATATATTGATACTGCCTTGTCCACTCAGACATGGATTTCCAGCTGCTAATGTACTTGACCAGCTCAAGGAGATTTAGTATTTTCATAAGCAAGTGCTTGTAAAATAGTTTTATACTTCACATATATTGAATAAAATGTTCTCTGGACTAAATTCTATTTGCTGGACATGGCAAAGGAAGAGGTAACTTGCAAACATGAATTTTAATCATGCTCTGAAATAGAGTATTTAAAATACATTTGGAAAGTCTTTTATAGGAGGGGTTTTAACATTGAGCTAGACTAATTTGGAATTTATTTTCATCAGAATTTGCCAAATGCATTCAACAAGCTGAAATAGATATTTAACATATTAAAAATACACCAGAAATAAAAATAATAAT
>NC_056732.1:431856405-431901405 GCF_019279795.1 Protopterus annectens | reverse complement strand
ATAAGCTTATAAAGTTGCTATAATAAATGATTTTACATTAGTATGCATTTTCTGAAGGCTATGAAGTCAGAAACTCAAATGTCTGTCATATTTAGTGACTTTAGTTCTCAGTGATTTGCTAGAAAACCACAAATTTTATAAGAAACGGACTAAAAATATGAAGCAAAAAAACTGGATATTCTGGGAAAATCTGGACATGTTGGCGGCATGATTGCAGATAATAAAAACACAATATATTGTCAGATGTTTGTTCTAATGGGAAAGTTTTAGGACATTTAAATGAGAAAATGAAAAATAAAAAATACCACATCACCTGTACAGGATCTCTGCAAAGATATTTTCAACATTTCACATTTATTACTATTTCACCGTGTCATATCATTCATAGGCACACTCACGTACATATAAATAAACAATAAAAGAATCATAAAATAATAAAACAATATCAGAAATATGCATGAAGCAGCTTATTAAAACATCACCTGTTAGTGCCTTCATTCACGGCTTAAGAGTAAAAACCACAAAACTACACGCATCATCAAATAAAATCACCAGTTAACACACACCAACAATAACTGAATTACTCACATACATACCTATATATGTATATTTAACATGTATGGATTATATATACATGTGTTAGTACTGTAATTATGTTTGGGCTTGATACTGCTTATTCTTCATGTGTTAATATAAGCATATCAGTTCTTCAGTACTTAACACATATAGGAAATAACTGTAACAAAACATATTCAGGTACATGTTGACTTCTATGTGTGGTTTGCTGCAGCCATTCATCAGGGAGTCCGCAATTATCTGATTGCATTGAGGATCTCCTCTCATCAGAAATAACTGCTTGGCTCTGTTGAGTTGGTTATTGCTAACATTTCAGATAATGTGTTGATAATGCTTAATCAAATGAGGCATATTTCTGTTGTTTAGCTGACAGTGAGTTTCTGAATATATGCAACAGATAGATAGATAGATAGATAGATAGATAGATAGATAGATAGATAGATGGATAGATAGATAGATAGATAGATAGATAGATAGATAGATAGATAGATAGATAGATAGATAGAAAGATAGATACAGTTGTGGCTCGTGCTATTGGACTGCAGGACTGCAGCCCCCCAGCTGTAAAAAGGAAAGGAAAAAAAACACTAAAATTAGATGCCTTGTTTCCTAATCTGGACTGGTTAAACAGCAGTCCAGATTAGAAAACAAGGCATCAGACTGCAGATGCCCCAAAAGTCTATGTGGTTACAACCGCGTAGACTGGAAGGGAATCGGACTGCAATGTCTGCAGTCTGGATACTATAAGTCTGTAGCTACTCTCACAGGACCAAGTCTGTAGTAACTGCTGCTCTCAGGACTGGACAATTTAAGTCTGTACTATAGTAGCTACTGCTGTTGCAGGACCAGACAATTTGTTATAGAGCTTTTTCAAGTCTGTACTAGCTGCTGCTCTCAGGACCATTTGTCATGGAGCTTTGAACTGCTTTACTAGCTGCTGCTCTCGAGGGACCGGGACCATTTGTTACTGATCTTTTTCCAGGACCGTTTGTATTTCTCTTTATTATGGACATCAGGTAGTGTGTCTCTGTTTTACGGAGCTTTTTTCACAGAAGCATTAAAGTGTGTGTGTGTGTGTGTGTATGTATGTGTGTGTGAAATGCCCCAGTTAAATCTATCTGGTAGCTAGGAACAGGCTCAAACTCTGTACCTTGGATGCAGATAGCAAGAGCCTTAATTCCCTACCCACCACCACTTGTGAAAATGTTTCAGATGTTTGCCTCATATTTTTGTTCTGTTCCTCATAAAATCTGTGGTTTTCTGGATTTTGAATTCAGTAAATAATGATAGACATTTGAATTTCAGACTTCATATTCTTCAGAAAGTGCATGGTAACACAAAACATTTTATTCTAGCAATTTTCTAAGTTTATAAGATCAATATTTGAAATTTGTCCCTATTTTGGGGGGCTGTATTATTGGCTTTTGTCCAGGTTTTTTGTGATGAGGTTGAGAGCTGTGGTGACAGCTGAATTCACTGAATATGTTTAGGGGCTGTATTTATCCATTATTCACTTTGTCCAGGTGTTTTGTGCTAAGAGGTTGAGAGCTATGGTGAGAACTGCATTCACTAAATGATAGCCATTTAAGTTTCAGTCTCCCTGTCTTTGCAGAAACAGCTAATTTGGCATTGTGGTATGTTGCTCTGACTACAGTGCACAGGATCCTGGATTCAAGACTTGGCAGTGAAATGCATGGTGGTAACACAGCATTTTATTCTAGCAACTTTCCAAGATTATACAGGCAATATTTAAAATGTGTCCTTGGTTTTTGGGCTTTTGTCCCTCCCAAAGAATAAATTTTGGCTTTTTCCTGATTTCTTGTGCTGCAAAGTTGAGATATACAGTTGAGTGTCATGTATTTTACAAGGAGTTGAGAGATTCAGGGGAAGAGAAGTTTAGTGCTGCTTATGCTAAGTCTGCTTGCATTGTTGATAGCATAACAAGTAGTGTACTTGCTTTTGATGCATTGCTGTTATTGCACTGTGTTGTACTTTTAAAGGAGTGGATGCTGCAGTCCTGAGAATGTCCTCTTTGGTGGAGATACCTAGTAACTAGCCAGACTCAAGTTGCTTTCCAAGTGCTTGTTTATTCACTGAAATTTTAAAAAGATCCTGAGGATTTAGAAACGACCCCTTCACCCATGGTGAGAACTACAGTAAAAGGAAGCTGTTTACAAGATGTGTTATGCTGTGACACATTTCCCACATTGAGAAAAAAATCTCATTATCAGCTAATTTGCATGTCTCTGAATAACCAAAAACTACTGCTAGTTTGAATCAACACTCTCCTGCAGTAGTTAACACTGGCGGCACATGCATTGTGTTGGCACAAGCACCCTTCTTCACTGTTCCACACAAATACACACATTCAACCAAACATGCACGCACACACACACACACACACACACACACACACACACATACACACACACACACACACACACACACACACACACACACACACACACACACACACACACACACACACACACACACACACACACACCTCTTAACTTTCCCTGAGTTAGTAGCAAAAGTTATTAACCCCCACCTTCACTATACATATTAGGTACTATTTTCAAGCTTCCCTGATTTCTAGTATTGGTGAATTGGTCTAACATCCTCTGTGTGAGGTGGGAGGGTACAGGATTTAAGTCCTTTGTAGAGCCTTTAAGGCATGCTATATAGAGTATCTATGGTGTTTAGTAATGATCCCCCCCCAAAAAAATCCATATTGCCTTTCTTTTTCTTTATTAAGTGTCTTTAAGGCATGCTGTATAGAGCATCCCTGGTATCTATTGTGGAATTATTTAGATGACTGGTTGATTGTAGATGTTTGAGTAGACTTTTATGATGGAAATGTTCTGAAGTGGGCAGT
The DNA here is from genome assembly GCF_019279795.1 of Protopterus annectens. NCBI lineage: Eukaryota > Metazoa > Chordata > Ceratodontiformes > Protopteridae > Protopterus > Protopterus annectens. The sequence continues at coordinate 431,897,951 of NC_056732.1, read as the reverse complement.
TTTGTCATTATTGGTGCATGCATTTTGTTTCATTGTTTACTGGAAAAATGTTCAAAACAGTATATTTAAAACACAGTCTAACAACTGTACTGTATTATACAATATAATTTAATACAATCAGGAAGGTGTATCAAAGAACACATGTATGTTTCGTGTGCAAGGGGCCTATGATTTGAAAACAACCCAAAGTTAATCTTTATCTGCCACTGGCCAGATGTATTTTCTTTGAATTTGGGTTTCAATGCTGTTTCAATGAATGTGAATTTCAAAGGCCGAGAAGTTTTAATGCGTCTATTTTCATTGTGAGACTGCATTACTTTGTTTAGCAAATGTCTATTAGTGTTTGTGCTGTAAAATGTGAAATAAAATGTTTAAATGAAATCCAAATCAGCATAGAAGTAAAGCAATATGCACAGTACAATGTTTATGATAAATGGGGTAAAATAGCCAAGTAATGGGACATTGGAATGGCTGTAGGGGGAAGGCCCCCATTTGACCATGATTTTGTGAGGAGGGAAGGGCAGGAAACTCAGACAGCCCCAGCTGAACTATACCACGCAACTGTCCAAATTTTCGCAAAATGAATACATTTTTGCTTATTTTTGGTTTGTTCCTCATAAAATTTGTGGTTTTCTGGAAAAAAATTAGGAATGAAGTCACTAAATAATGACAGATATTGAGTTTCAGATGCCATACCCTTCAGAAAAATGCATGCTAAAGGAAGACCTGTTATTCTATCAACGGTCTAAGTTTATCCAAGAGCAAATTTTAGTACTGTTTGTATGTTTCCTCCAATATATTTGGCCTTGTCCAGATTTCCTGCATTAAGAGATTGAGAGGTACATGCAATTAAATTGCTTTATAGAATTAGGTATATACAAACCTCTCAGCTGTCCTGATTTTGGCTCAAAATGTTGCTCTCCCCCTAATAATGCCTCTGCAAAATGGTAATTTTGGAAGAAAACGTGGATGGTTTACAATTAATAAATAATTGCAATGATCAGAGTAATAGATTCATTTTCTTTCAGAAATGCATGTAGATTCTCTTATTTTGTCAGCTGCTCAACATACCAGTACTAACATTTAAACAGTGTCCCTTCTTTTACAGGTTCCCAGCTGTATTGTGTGGCTATTTTATATTTTTGCATCACATTTTTGGTCTGTTTTTCATAAAATTTTGTTTTTCTGGCAAATTAGTGTCAAATCATTAAAGATTGAAGTTAGAAAATAATGACAGACATTTGAGTTTCAGATTTCATACCCTTCAGAAAATTTATACTAATGCAAGACCTACTATTCTACTATCTTTCTAAGTTTATAAGAGCAATATTTAAAAATAGTCCTTATTTTGGGCCTTTGTCCCACTTCTATTTATGGCTTTGTCCAGATTTCTTGTTCTTAGAATGAGAGGTATGACAAATGTGTCAGAACCATCACCGTCAGCCAGAGACATTTCAAATTGATACATACTTTGCACTCCACTCCCCCATGTAGTGACTCTGGATGTGTCCAAGCAAGGAAAAGAGCAGTTATGCAGTGTAAGTGTGCAGAGTATCCCCCCATCCAAAGTAGACACAAGTACTACTGTGGCTTTTCATCTGTCCTTGATTTTGCAGAATGTTCTGGTTTTCTGTCATAATTTTATACTGTTCTTATTATTCAAAAAATGCATATTGTTGCAGTACTCATTGCTCTGTGTTTAAGTAGCAATGCTTTAATGACCATCAGGTAAGCTTGTCTGAGATTGTAAGATGCAAGTAAGCTTTAATAAGCATACTGTTAAAGAATTAACAACATTGAAAGCCTTTTTGTTGTTGCCATGCAGAGAATATTTACATAACTAGATAACGTACAAGTCTTAGGTATTGAAATGTATATGACAGTATTTGTAATAAAGTACAGGATTACAGTATTTTCAGAAGCTCATTACATTTGTTGGAGACTTGCAATCATCTTTGCAGGCTTTACCCGTAAAATAAACAGAATGCAGTCTATCATGTGTGGTCCATAACCTGTGCAGTAATCCTTTAAGCAATTTACCTTGAGCTTGTGTTGTGTTTGTTATTCATTTTTTTACTTTGATCATGTTTTCTCCATGCAACAAGTAGATAGTTGTTGTCAGGCAGCAGGTCTTTTTTGGATAAGAAGCATTTTTACAAGTGAAGATATCAGAGCATACTTTCAGCATGTTACTTAATACTTTTATAAAGCTGAATATAAATTATAATTAGAACTGCAGTGCATGGAGAAGTGGTTTGAGTTGAGTACTGCTTGTTTTTTTTACATGTTATTGTGAGTGGCATTCCAGTAATGTACTTAAAAAGTAATTTATTTTTTCATGCCTCACAACCTTTTTTTATCTAGATATTACATAAGTTGTCATGTAGCCAATCCACTGAAATATTTTTTTTTCTTCTACGCTTTATTTTGTCTTGATTGGACTCTCATAATGATGGTTTGGCACCCAGGGCAGCGTATTTAATTAAAGTCACAGTTTTTGTGGTTTTGATTTTAGCCACACCCCTTTTGGTTAACCACACCCATTGCCTTTGGCCTACCCATTCAGCTGTCTCCACACCCATTGCTCTTGGCCCACCCATTCACCTGTCTCCTGCAGCCCCCCTTTGATTTGAAGTCACTAGTCGCCACTGGATAGATAGATAGAAAGATAGATCGGTAGACAGAGATTCACACGCACACACATGCCTGCACACACACACACACACACACACACACACACACACACACACACACACACACACACACACACACACACGCACACACGCACACACACACACACACACACACACACATTTATGGCACACTGGGAGGACCAATGAACTGTTTTAACAGTTTTCTAATACATTTGATGAGTTTGAAAAGCATCACACACAATTTTTTTTTTCAATTTAATTTTCACATCTGTCACTGAAGACCATCAAGTCTCCACCCTGTCAGACATGCCCGTTATTTCCTTTGTCTTGTTTATTCCCCAGGTAAACCAAAAACTGACCGCAGGAGAGCATCATACAGATTATCTCCATATTTCTCAAATTCTTTGCTCAAGAATTCTGGACAAACCAAAAAATAATTTGTGGGCAAAAACCTAAAATTATTAACATTATTTTTAAAATATTAATCTAATTCACTTAAAAGGTTAATAGAACAACACGTTTTGCATCAGTATGTATTTACAGACAATAAGAAGTATGAAATTGTAGTGTCTGGTATCGCTGGCTGACAGTAATCCTCAGTAGCTTACCAGAAAATCAAAACTTTTACAAGGGACAGGGGAAAAATATGTTGCAAAATCAGGGATATCCTGCATAATTCTGGAAATTTGAGAGGTATGGCTGCCTCTATAGTAGTTTGTCCCCTCACAAGCATTCTGGTAATGATAGAGTATTTCATTTAGACTTAATATCTCCCTGGGGTTTGGGGTGGATAACCTGCATTACAACAGGGACCACACTGCCATCTCTGATACAGGTGCATGGTCCTAGCCACATGCAATAAGGACTACTGCCAAAGCAGCTCTATGGCCAAATAGCCCTCTCCAGGGCTTCTTCTTGCAGCACCACACACCTCCTCTGATGGATTGTGGCACTGGATGTCTCTAGACTGTTCATACCTCTTAGGATGGGCACAATCATCTTCCCTGCCAGTTGCATCAAGCGTTCAAGTCACTCACTTATCTCAGGTTGCCTGGGCCATACCGAAGACTTTATCTGTATATGCCATCAAAGCTGACTGCTGTCATACAAGGTTGAAGGACAAAAAAGAGTGCCACATAAATGAAGTTCAAAGGAGCAATCATGAGTTAAGCCAGGACGGAGAGAGTATGAGTAATGTTATGAAGGAGTTTCATTCTGAGATATGTGCATCAAATCTGGGCAGGCTAAAGGAAGGAAAGGAGATGAGATGGTTGAATCTATAGAGAAGGAAAACAGTATGATGTATTAATCATCCCTGCTCCAAAGTACCTCATTTTAAGTCCACAGCTGACTACAGGCCAATAGCCAATCTGTCCTCAGCTAAAATATTAGAAAAACTGATCTGTAAACAGTTGATAGAATACATACAGAAGTATGACCCCTTAAAAATAAGCAGCATGGTTTCTGCCCATAATACAGCATTATATATGTTTTCTCTAACTTCACAAGTATTTATTAACATGTAGAAAAGAATGCTCACTAGTGTAAAAATGTGGGGTTTAAAACAGCAATATGAAACAGTTCACTGCAACCTAGTATTATTTAAACTTGCTGATTATGAATTCTCCCATTTAGTTATTATCTGGTTCAAAAATGACTTAAATAGCAGATCTTTTGTTATCTTTATCCATAACAACCTCTTGAGTACAGATTATCTATACAAAGGAGCTCCACAGGGCTTTGTACTAGCCCCCTTATATTAAAAGCCTTGAGTGGAACATTTGTCATATAACGATAACCTCATGTACAGTATTGCCATGACATTAGTTCACAAGTCTACACTTCAGGTAGCGTGTGCTCTATTACATGATTTCTCATTGATGGTAACTGGCTTAATGATAACAAACTTCTGATTAATGCTAATAAATCCACAGTTATGATATGTGGAACTCTCAGAAGACTGGCTAATTTTATCACACCATGCATCACATACACATTTTGTACTTAATCATTTTCAAGAAAAGAAAGACACTTGGAATCCTTTTAGGCAATAGCATTTGCTTTCAAAACCACATAGAAAAACCACAGCGGGAATTTAATAAAGCCTACATGCTTTTTTTTCCTGTGTAGTCATTGCGCTGCACTGCTTACATGGCAACGAACATTTTTAGATTCAGTAAGGGCTGCTGAGTGGTGCGCAAGCAAGCACCAATATAGAAACTTATGTGCCATGGAAATGACCTTATAAGGAGGTGAATCTCATGTAAATGAGGCAGGTAGCGTGATCCAGCAAACAGACAAGCATCTCATCAGAACCCATGTCAGTGTCTATAGTGTACATGGACAAATTCCATGTACAGGAGTGTAGACAGACAAAAGGGGTTGTAAAAATGTAGATACTTGCACAGAAATGTCATACCACATATACATATGAATGAAGCTATTATCCTGTATGTCAGAAAAATTAAAGGAAATAAGTTAAATTGTTTTTTTTAATAATCTAGCCATATTTATGCAGCACACTGCACTGCAGCACACAAGCATGCTTTATAGAAAAAAAATGGAAAAAAGAAATTAATTAGGATGTGACAGAAATGTATTAAATGACTGAATGTAGAGTCCCTACAATGGTGCATTGGTGCTGGTGCTAATGTGGTTGGGCTCTGAAGCATGTAGTTTCCAGGCTGTGAGCAATGATACCTATGCACATGAGGTGGAGGTACTGAATAGCATAAAGCAGTAATTATGTCCGCATATCCTCCTTGTCTAGGCTTAGATCCATGTTGCTGTTTACACAGGAGGTAGCTTACACCAGGGGGGTGTATATATTGACTTCTAAGCTCATTGCAACTTAGGTATGTGTGGTTGCATTGCACACAATCTGGCTGAGCATGTCCCCATACTGGGGGTGTGTCCACTGACTTCTAAGCTTTGTTTACCTTCCCTCCACATGTTTGCACAGTGCGCCACCATGCTCAGCATGTTTAAAAAAAATATTTAATTAGTTTTGATCATTGTTTAACCTAAAATAGGGCCATGAAATGCTGTTAATTAAATTGTAGGCAGGTACAATGCATCATAGTTACCCAACCGCACACTCTACTCCTACAGTAGAGCTCTATAAAGTATGCATACACCCTACATTTTGATTTTTCACTAAAACTCTGCACCATTGAAGTACAGACATGGGAACTTTAGCTGAGAGAATGCTAGGGGTTGTTGCAGGTCTGCTGCACCAGTATGTGCTAGATGCCAAAGTCAGTGCTGCTGCTGCTGCTGACAATAGACCTAGACAGTGAAGGAGAAGAGTGTTCAGGCCCAGGTGCTACATGATCTAGATATTGTAGAGGGCTACACTGTGGACAGGGACATACTACAAGAACTCACTGAGCTCTTCTGCCATCAACTCAGACTCAGAGCCAACAGAGGGGAACCCATCCCAGTGGAAACAAAGGTATGTGTAGCCCTTAGGATACTAGCTACAGGTACTTTCCAAAGACCAACTGGGGACATAATGAGGGTCTCACATGCATCCACATCCAGGGTACTCCACCAGTTCCTGGATGCCATGCAACCACATGCCAGTGAGCACATTTTTTTTTCTCCTCACCACTGAGGCGAGGCACAGCAATATGCAACACTTCTACCATGTAGCACACTACCCTAAAGTATTGGGTGCCATAGATTGCACTCATGTACACATTAGGGCACCACCCAGTGAGGAGGGTAGAATCTACATCAACTGCAAGGGGTACCACTCCATCAACTGCTAGGTTATGTGCAATGCCAAGGGGATTATCATGAATGTGTGTGATGGTAGCCCTGACATTTATCACAACTCCCATATTTGGCATACATCACAGCTGTACCAGATGTTTGCTAGGAGGGGACATCCCACATGGCCATTTACTGGTGGATGCTGGCTACTTCCTGGAACAGTGGACGATGACACCCATCAGAAATGCGCACACACACACACACACACACACACACACACACACACACACACACACACACACACACACACACACACACACACACATACACACACACATGAAGAACACCATAATGAGGCACCTGCACAAACTAGGAACATCATAGACTGGGTGTTTGGGCTTCTGATGTCATTGTTCTGGTGCCTCAGTATATCTGGTGGAGCTCTGCAGTACTCTCCAGCCACATATGCACATATGTTTACAGAATGTGCTATGCTACACAATATGATCCTGTGAAAACACTTGCAGCAGGATCAGCAAAGGGAAGGGATACACAGCCCCCCAACACTGCCTAGGTCACCACAGCCACAGTCACAGGAGGACTCAGAGGAGGAACCCCCCAATTATCTCCCTGTAGGCAGATGTAGGTGTGTCCAGTACACCCTGGCTTTGGCTAAGAGACAAAGCATAGTACATTCACTTACACCCTAGGGTTCTAGGGACTGACACATTACTCCTACTCACATACATATCGTAAAATTGATGCCAGGCAGCCCACACAACCTGTACCTATCCATGTATTGGCTGTGTACTGCTTGCATCAGACAGAAGCAGCCCTGAACTACAATTCTGTCAACTGCTGAATTTGCAAGGTAAGTCCCTAACCTACACACTACTTGTAGGATTACTGTAATATGCTATTGTATGTTTGAATCCCCTGCATTTATGCAAAAAAATATAGTGGGCTATTTGGACACAAGTAACATCCACAGTGGACTACAGTTACCCAGTCCACTAGTATGTGTTCCTTAATATTCACTAGGCCTTATGGTTGGAATATGCACTACATCAGTCAAGGGAGTTGTTAAACAGTGGGTTAACATGATAGTTGGACTACTGTGTATCCCAGCAGAACATGTGCTGTTGTTCCTCCACACCCAATACAGCAGTTTTCCCATATAACCACTTTAACAGTAGGTCAGCAATGGTATATCAGCAGTACAGCCAAACACAGGGCAGTAACATAGAAATCAATCACACATTGGATGTCTCACTTAATTCAGGAATAACAACATGTATATTGTTGATTATCTGATGAATGACTACTCTCTGGCTGGCAGCTTGCGTGGCTCAGTGGACTATGGAATTTATCATGGTTGAGGCTGTTGATGGTTCCAAATCTGGAAGCATCCACATCTTTTGCATTTGAGATATTATTACATTGGTGTTTTCATCTGTTAGTTTGTGTGTGGTATAATATTATGAACCTCTGTCACAAATTAATTACATCAGACAGCTGGAGAATGCCATAAACATTTTGAGTAATGTGCAGTACAGCAGAAAGAGGGACAGATGTCAGTGTCTGTAATACACAAAATTGCAGGCTGGAGTGCAGGTAGGTGTGGCCTGGAGTCACTTTATAAGTACTGACAGTCCCACTGGGCATGCCCATACACCTAGCCGGCGTTAGGCACCTGCCAAACCTGTGGCCTCGGAGAGCCCCCAGTTATCTCCCCACATACAAAGGCCCCCCTCATGAAGCAGCTGTGGGTTTCTCCATCTCCACTGCTCCTTGCTTTGCACCTTGTGGACATTTACATGACTGTGTAATGTCACAGCGCAATTCCAGGGTTTTTTTTTTTACTTTCCTTTAAGAAAAACTGCCAAATTGAGCATTGTGTTAGCAAGGGTGGTATGAGCAATCATGATACAAGCAACTGACTATAAGCCTAACTGGATACATACTTAGAAAAAAAAAAAAAGGGAAAACACTAAAAGATTATTGCTACTCACTCCATTTCAGAAAGAGAAATAACTGATTATCACAAATGCTTTGTGATCTGACTTAAAATTTGAAAAGAAAAAAATCATAGAAAATAATATTTGCTCAGAATGTGAAAAGACATAAATCTTAGATGCAGAGTTTGGTGCACTTAAGAAGCATTACAACAATAAGGAAAATAAATAGTTAAACAAGATTACTAGAAAACAGAACTCTGATATATGTTAAAAATATGATAATGAGCTATTTATTCCAAAGAGAAACAGCAAAAGGCAGGTGCAAAGAAAAAATTAGATTCATAGAACACTAAAATCTGTAAAAATATCACTCAGTAAGAGAAGAAACAAAAGCAGAAATGTATGAAAACTGTCACAACTTCAAGATGAGGAGCACAAAGAACATACTATTACATGAGGTAATTATATTCAGGTTAATGCAAAAAGAAAAAAAAAATAAATTTGCAGAGGATTAAACAAACGAAAATGTGCAAATAATCACAGGTGCAGCTATAAGAGAAATACAGAATGAGAGAATAATAGCCCTATACTTGTCAGAACCGTAACTAGGATGGGGAGAAAGGGGATGCTGCACTGGGTGTAAACTGTTGGGGGGTGGTTTTGTGGCATTGCTTTATGAAATTGTGATAATATCACAGTTTTATAAATGAATACTAAGACTGCATTTGTGTTTATAACCGAAGTGCTGAAGCACTCAGTATGTGGTGATTTAAATGTAGCAAGCTACTTGTTACATATATAGAAAACAGTTTGCTATAGTTTCACAGAGTGGGAGAGCTTTTTTATTTATGTGTTTATTTATTTATTTTCTCCTCAATTCCTTTGATTGGGGGATGCAAGTTCAAGGAAGTGCATAGAGCACCAGATGACCCAGCTAAAGTTCTAATACTAGAAATCATCAAAAGTATCAAGTTTATAAATTAAAAGAAAAGGAAGACAAAATAATAGAGAATTATTTGTCACTATAGATATATGTCTGAATGAACCAGTAGACATATATGACAGAAGGACAATTTTTTGTCATAGATGCGGACACAGTAACACCTCTGTACTCCTTATGGAAATTCAAATAGATATTTATATTAATTTTTTTCCTTTTAGGACATAATGCAAGCATGTAGGCAAACAGGCTGCGGTGGTGCAGCAGTTAGCATTGTCACCTCACAGCAAGAGATTCTCCGGTTCGATTCAAGGCTGAAGCATCTTATGTGCAGAGTCTGCATGTCCTCCCTGTGACTGAGTGAACTTTAAAGACATGCAGGTAGGTGTGTGTGTATGCCTTCTTTGAAGGTTGGGCACCGGGCTGGCAACTAAGCAGGTAAAAACCCACTGCCAATCATTAGTGGTCCAGGGATCCACTGTGGTGACCCCTAACCAGGAAAAGCTGAAACACTTTTAGAATGCAAGTGTGTAGGCATTACATATGCCTTTTTGTTTTTGCAAAACATGTATGTATAGCACACATCTCTTTGTGTCTGTCACTCATGAATCTTCATAGTATTAGAGGCTCAGATATGGTTAATGTAGCTGTTTAGGTTTTCAGCATGGGGGATTGTGTGTACACTGCTCTGTATCCTGTCAGTTGTCATAGCACTTTTTCTACAAGCAGACAGGAATGTGTTGCCACTGATAGTTGTGCTTTCTGGAGCATCATAGGGTTGTATTAGTGGCATGATTCACACCTCTGGGTACTGTATGTTTCTTTGTGGGCATCTACATGCCATTCTTTTTTTTACAAATGCATCACCTGAGATCAGATGTACCAGCAGGAGGGAATGGAGGTTTAGCAGCATAGGCTTGTTGGATAGCTGACCACTCTCAAAACATGCCAGTCCACAGGGGGCAGTCACATTGTGGGAAGATGTGTCCCAGACATACCTCTCAAGCTCTTAGAGCAAGAAATCTGCACAAAGCCATAAATGAAAGTGGGACAAAGGCTCAGAAATAGGAATTTTTTTTTAAAATATTGCTGTTACAAGCTTAGAAAGTTGATAGAATAACAGGTTTTGCATTAGCATTAATTTTCTGATAATGTGAAGTCTGAAATTCAAATGTTTGTCATTATTTTCTAACTTCAATCTTTAATGATTTGTGACTAATTTGCCAGAAAACCACAATTTTATGAAAATCAGGCCAGAAATATGAGGCCAAACTCTGGATATTCTTCAAAAATCTGTACAACTGAGAGGTATGGTCCAGGGCAGCTAGGCTCTGTATTTGGCATATGCTGCATGCTAAAGTAGAGTATGCCTTTGCTGGCATGGTACTGTTGTGTCTGTTTGCTTTTTAGCTCCTTATGGAGGCAGAGGTATACCCATTACTTGTTTACTTTTGAAAATGGGGGCTTTACTCTGTGAAAAAATATATACTCACCCTATCCTCTGCACTACCCCACCGATTGCCAGATTTTATTTCCTTACTGTGTGTTTCATTATTTTCTTCCAGTTCACTCTGCTTATTTGTTTTTATCATCACTACTGCTGTGTGCCATACATTGCACATACTGTTTCCCCCCATGTATCTGGTACTGCCACTGCATGTTTAGAATCACATATGTGTCCTGTGTTGGTCTACATAACACAAAATGTTATTTTTTCACATGTTTTGTCTGCAGCATGTCTGCAGACATTTATTCATCTTTATGATAGATAGATAAGTCCCCTACTGTGACCACCCATGCAGGCACATAGTGACACATGCACACATATGTAGATAGATAGATAGATAGATAGATAGATAGATAGATAGATAGATAGATAGATAGATAGACAGACAGATAGATTGGTAGATATATGGATAGATATATAGATATACAGATAGATATACAAGTTTATAAAGAATAATCAGCAGTTTGATGTCTACCTACCTCAGTCACAGTAATCCCAATGGCTTTCTCCTGTGTGTCTTGTGTGTCTGTAGTCTTGTCTATGTCTGTCACATGGCTGTCTTGTGTGCCTCTGCAGTGCAGCTTCTGCATGTCAGTAGCTGTCTATCTTGTGTGATGGGGTCAGTTTATCAAAAGCTTGTGTATTTCAGTTTTGCTATAGTTCTGTCATTGTCTTGTGTTTGGAAATCTGTCTGGGTGTCTGAGTTCTGTCCTGCAATAGTGCTGCCTTCATCCTGTGGGAGTCTCTGTTCAGTATCTCTGTAGTTTTGTCCTGGTCTTGAGTGTCTCTGTCCTGTATGAGGAAGTCTGTGTCTGTCCAGTCTTGCAACACTGCTGTTTTATCTTGTGTTGGTGTCTATTCTGTATGTGGGAGTCTGTGTGGGTGTTAATGTTCAGTCTTGCAGTAGTGCTGTCTTCATGTGTGGTTGCCTATGTCCTGTGGGCGAGAATCTTTGTAGCTGTCTGTCAGGTGTGTCTGTGTCCTGTGTGTGGAAGTCAGTGTGGGTGTCTTTTCGTACCTCTGTGGGACTGGCTACCTTGATGCAGTACAGAGGCTTGTCATAATGTAACAGCATTGCTACTAAATACCAGTCAGTATGTGCATGCACCTCTGTGAGTGGCTACCTTCATGTGGTACAGGGGCTTGTCATAATGCAACACTGGTACTAAATGCCAGTCAATGTGTACTTTGGCACTTCACGTCACTTTAATGGTCTGGATGTAGTGACACTATACAATGATCGCTAAATGGTGCTGGATGTACTTGACACATAAGGTGGCATGATGACAATGTAGTCACAATTTATATTTTCCTGGGTAGAGCCTCCAACTTGTAACTTGCTGGGGCACCCAAAATGCTAGCACCGGCCCTGCACATACACTTAGTTAAACTGAGCACAATCATGTTGCCTTCTGATCAAAATGACCGGTTATGTATACATATGTCTATACATACATACATATATGCATACATATCTGTCTGTCACTATCCCTCTCTCACATGCATGGTGTATTTATCTCTATGTATATTCAGACATATATATACACATATATATATATATATATATATATATATATATATATATATATATTTATATATATTTATATATATATATATATATATATATAGATATATATATATGTATATTATAAAATTCAATGAAATAACTAGAAGAAAACAAATAAAATAAAAATAAAAATTCAAATAAGAGTCCGAGAGCCAATAATTAGCGCTTTCATCCAGGTTTAATGTACTGGACTTCTTCAGAATGTTTAAAAATACAAATAATGTGTTAATAAATAAGCATCAACTGTAAAAAGATGATGACATCAAAATTCCAAGACCAATAGAAAGCCAGGCATTCAGAATTAGGTAAATTCTATAGTACAGTAAGACATGAATATTCAATAAATGTACAGAAGTTCATGAATAAGTAAAAGGAAAACAGAACTACAGAAAATATAATAATTATTGGTTCCATTTTAAAGTACATCTAATATTTATATGTTCATTCAAACCAGGTGGGGCTTTAGCATATAACAGAAGCTGCCAGCGCAACTCCTTAACTTCTAGTAAGGTGTTTTTGTTTCCAAAAAATAAGAGTACATGGTCTAAAACAAAGAAATTAAATCCTGTAAACGAGGTGCAAGTGTTACTATGTTTAGCTAAAGCATTGTTAGGATCACAATTTCTGATAGCTGCCAGGTGTTCTTTAATTCTGGTGGAAAGTTTATGTATGGTTTTACCAATGTAGAATGAGAATCAAGTGGTACAAATAGCAGCCTAGACCACAAAATTGGAATTACAGTCAAAATGACCATTACATTTGACCATATAGTTATTGTGTTTAAAAGTGTAACTCTTTACAGTAAGAATCCATTTACAAACAATACATTTGCTACAAGTAAACATGCCTTGTACATATTGTATGATATTTGGAGACAATAAAAAAGGCTGGTCTCTATTCTCAAACATTAATTGTAGAGATTTATTTTTCTTGTAAGCAAAAGTGGGGCTGGAACCCAATTTCATATTGATTTCCTGACTAGAGGTCAAAATGCTCCAATTATTATAAAATGCTTTTTTGATTGTGTTAGAGTCTCTACTGATGGGAATGGGGAAAGAGGAACATCTATCATTTCCAGTGTTGGTGGGAATCGAAAAATTTAATAAGGGAGAGAGATTAGTGGGAGTAGGTGGAACATTATTAACATGTGGAAGAGTGTCCTTATGTTTAGGAGTGAAACCATTAAGGATGATGGGAGGGAACTTAGTGTGTCTTAAAGAGTTTACCTCTGTAAAAATAGACTGTAATAAATCATTAGGATACCCTCTATCTAAAAGGAACTTAGTAAAAATGAGACATTCATTTAAAAAAGAGGAAACATCAGAAATGATACGAGAGAGTCTAATGTACTGTCCTTTAACCATGTTATGTTTCATAAAATGAGGGTGTATACTAGAAAAGTGTAAATAATTATTTCTGAATGTGCTCTTCCTAAAAATAGAAGATGTCCAAGAAAGAGTGTTGGAGTTGAATGTGACCTGCATGTCTAGAAAATTCATTACTTTACCTATGGTAGAAATTTTAAAATTTAAGAAAGGGATACTATTAGACATCTGACTGATAAATGTATGAAAATAATTTTTATTTCCTTTCCAAACAAAAAACAAATCTTCAATGTATCTTCTATACAGGAGAACTTGACAAAAGTAAGGTAAAGATATTAAGGAATTGATTTCCCACCACGCTAATACTAAATTAGCATAAGCTGGTGCTAATTTAGCTCCCATTGCAACTACCTTAATCTGATGAAATATTTTGTCTGTAAAAAAAAATAGTTATTGGTAAGAACCAAAGAAGTTAAAGTACAAATGGTGTTAATTCTATCAGAAGAAAGATTAGTACATTTATTAAGATAGTTATTTAAATATGAAATGCCTATATCATGTGGAATGTTAGTGTATACCTGGCAGCTAACAGAAATTGTGATCCTAACAATGCTTTAGCTAAACAAAGTAACACTTGCACCTTGTTTACAGGATTTAATTTCTTTGTTTTAGACCACGTACCCTTATTTTTTTGGAGACAAAAACACCTTACTAGAAGTTAAGGAGTTGCACTGGCAGCTTCTGTTAAATGCTGAAGCCCCACCTGGTTTGAATGAACCTATAAATATTAGATGTGCTTTAAAATGGAACCAATACTTATTATATTTTCTGTAGTTCTGTTTTCCTTTTCCTTATTCATGAACTTCTGTACATTTATTGAATATTCATGTCTTACTGTACTATAGAATTTACATATTTTTGAATGCTTGGCTTTCTATTGGTCTTGGAATTTTGATGTCATCATCTTTTTACAGTTGATGCTTATTTATTAACATATTATTTGTATTTTTAAACATTCTGAAGAAGTCCAGTACATTAAACCTGGATGAAAGTGCTAATTATTGGTTCTCAGACTTTTATTTGAATTTTTATTTTTATTTTATTTGTTTTCTTCTAGTTATTACATTGAAGTTTTATTACACATAATCTATGTCTTCAATATTTAACTGAGGTTTTTGGCATATATATATATATATATATATATATATATATATATATATATATATATATATCTAGCAATATATATATAAACATACTTCTCAGTCTCTCCCCATCTATCCACATACAACATATACATATCATACACTCACACAGCTACATTTATATATACATCCCTGTTATATACAGAAATGTGTATGTGGATGTCTCTATTGACTTACATACCCTAATACTGTTGAGTACGGCTGCTCTATCACACATCTATAATGTTGCTCAGAGGATCCAAAGTAAGGGCTAAACAGTACATAAAGCACTTACCTACAGACTCCTGTGCCTGCTGGATGTCACCACATACACAGCAACAGGGGTGCAGGTGGTATAATTTATAATGCTGTCTATGCACACATGGACAAGGCACATTCTTCCTGCCCACAGGCTTGCCCATTGAAATGCATACAGCCACATATGGCCATATTGGTAACTGTAGACACATAGCTAGGATAATAACAGTTATCTTACTGCTAGGACACTACATGCAGATAACAGTAGGAAGCAATTTCACTCTGCAGGCCACATATGCTGTTAAACACAAGCCTAGTTTGTGTAATCCACAAGTACTTTGTCTGCAATCATATATAAAACTGATATCAGCCATGGCATGTGTGATAAGGAATGTGATCTATACTGTGTAAGACTAAATAGGTAGGGGTTCTAATCTCACTGCAGGCCACCTGTTGTGTTTGTGTATCTTCCTGCCAAAAACCTGAGAAACCCTCATTGGCTATCAAACAGTAATGGTTATGCAATTTTTGGCCCTGTAGGTTGTTGCTGGCTTCCAAACTGCCCTCATCTACAAGGCCTGATAATGTCATCTACCTTAATACTACCAGCTGCCATTGTAGCATCTGACTTAAGCCCTAGTGCATGCAATAAGTATTGTAATCTGATAGGTAGGGGTTCAAGTCTCACTGCAGGCCACTTGGTGTGTGTGTGTGTGTGTGTGTGTGTGTGTGTGTGTGTGTGTGTGTGTGTGTGTGTGTGTGTGTGTGTCACCCTGCAAAACAACTGAGAAACCCTACTTAGCTCTCAAACAGCAATGGTTATGCACGTTTTGGTCCTGTAAGTTGCTTCCAAACTGCCCTCTTCTATAAGGCCTGATGATGTCATCTACCTTAAGACTACCAGCTGCCATTGTAGCATCTGACTTAAACTGGGGTGCATGTGGTAAGTACTGTGATCTGTAGTGTGTAAGACTAGAGAGGTAGGGGTTCTAATCTCACTGCAGCCTACGTGTGTGTGTGTGTGTGTGTGTGTGTGTGTGTGTGTGTGTGTGTGTGTGTGTGTGTGTGTGTGTATGTGTGTATGTCCATCTGGCATGAATATGATCACCTTAGTAACTTATAAAGAAGTAGGGTTTGCAGAATTTTAGTTGTAGCAGGTGATGTGGCCTTCAAAATGCCTGACCACAACTTGGCCTGCTGATTTCATCAAGCATAATATGTCCTACACCAGCAGTACTATCAGACATGCAGCCAACTTGCACTATGTGTGTGCCATACCATGTCCTATAAGCAGTAATTGGAACTGGTGTTATCCTCAATGTATCCATGTTTGTGTGTGTGGCTGTTAGAGCAATTTACATCAGCTTATGGAACCTTAGGACATTTGAACTTCACTAGCATAACGGCCATACAGCCAGCACAATCATAGACAACTGTGTACCCTTATTTGCATGATCAGCATATATTGTCCCAGTCCAAGAGGAACACAGGCTGAAACCCAGCCAGTCATACAGATGGCATGCCCTGAGGTGCACTGAGATGAAACGCTTGCCATTAGCCAGACCTGTCTTGTAAAGGTGGGTTGAAGTCTGCTAGACAAATCTCTCCCATCAGCCTGTATTATTAACATCACATATTAGGTTAATGTCCTTACAGTGATTAATCCATTTACTATGCCACCTACAGATATGCAGCATTTACAATCAAACACGGTCACACATTGCCCCATATGCAAGGCAGAGATCACCTCTGAGTAGTCTGTATATCACAGGCTACAATGACATTCATTTCAGACAACCCCATTGAACACATGCTGAAGATGTGAAGTTCCCTTGTGAGGCACCAAACTGTTGTGTGCAAGTGCCAGTACTGCTAGGAAAGGTTCATATCAAATGACCATTATACTCTGATATTGGCAAACTGGGGGAAGAGTACATAGAGGTTATGAGTATGTCAATTACAGGTGACAGTGCCTCAACCATGGCACATGATTCACATCATACCACTAGGGACACATGGTGATCTTGGGCACATTAGGTGTAAATCTGTATGGCCAGGTCCGTGTGCTCTATTCTTTCACTCCTGAGTATGTATAACACATGTTACAACTGATGTCCTACTTACCAGAGACATAGGTGTTACTGATGGAAGTGATACTACATATATATTTTCATGACGTTTATGACCATTACTATGTCAACAGGAATTTGTTCATCACTACCATCTTGTAGGATATTGACATAACCCACAGACTCCATGAGTACTCACACTTTGCAGGCATCAGCAGCTATTGGAGGCGGATGTCCCTATGTTGAGTATGTGTTCCTTCAATGGGCCACTAAGTGACCACTACAATGATACCACTATGGATGCCTAAGTGGCTGCTTTGTAAATGATGCCTGATTGGGGGATATAGTCAGACAGCTTTGCTCAGTCCAGGGGGTTGCATGCCCTGATGTCCCCTCACCCAGGTCCTTGGTGACTGACTCAGAAATGTCCATCACATTTAACAGTCATGATCCCCCTGTCAGACATCCAAATTGTGTACAGTCAACAATGTGCAGAACACAAATATGTGTGCTGAACAGCTCCATGATGATCACCCCTAAAGGCATACAGATATGGATACTCAGACAAAGAGGTCTATAGTTCTGGTGGTCAGTGCATGCACCACCTCTGTACAAGGGTATAACAGTTGCCATTGTCCAGTCAACTGGGGTTCAGACACTGGTTTCAGTATGATTGCAAGGTGTTCCCAATGATGTTAGAAATCCATGACACATTGGATGTTAGCATGTCCAATAGATGTTGTGTATCCTCCATAGAGAGGCCATTTATGACCAGCTCTCTACATATAGAGGTTATAGGACAGGTTGTTAGAATGTCGTGTGTCACATGTGGTGGGGACAGGAGAGTAAAGTTGATGCAGAACATGTGGGACTACAGGTAAGCTATGGCTACAGACCCATTCTATGTGACATCATTACATATGAGTTCACCAACAATCTGGGCCTGTGCTTTGAGGTTACACATGTAACTACATTGTTTGTTGTGGTTCCACTTTGTGTGAGTGGCTGATTTTGTCACTTACTGTGTGTACACAACATCACAACACTATGGGTGTGTTGTAGCTGAGAAGCATGTGTCACCATTTTGGGGGGGGCACCCTCACCCCAACTGTCACACAGCAATGTCCATCTCCTATTGTACAGCCTGATAATGGCAGTTGTCCACCAGGAAGGTCTACTGTGCCATAAGGAACCTGTGTTACAGCTGTCAGGTACAGCTGAGTTCATTCAGTTGTAATGCTGCCGCCATAATGTATGGGTGTACAGCTTTGCATACATACTATCCCATCAGAGGGGGAAGTGCAGTCAAGCTATGTAAGCCATCCCACAGGAGCTAATAAATGGCTTTGGTGAAATACATGTCTGTATTGTCTGCAAGGGGGGGGGGTTAATGCTGGTAGTTGTAATGATACTGATGTGTGGTCAGATCCCACCAGGGAGGATCTCAAATTGGGGGCTGCAGTGGTCAACCATATTGGTAAACACATGTTAAAATATTTTGGTTTCTTCAGGGGGATGTCACAATACTGCACTAGGACATTGTAGTTAAGGATGTAGACTAACCTTTGACAAGTGAGCTGCAGCACGACTAAGCAACACAGCCAGTGTTCACTTAATGCCACCCCACAACATGGTGTAATGATATATCTTGATAGACACATGTATATACAAATACGAAGAATGGGTGTCTGGATACATGGAGCTGCTCCTATAGCCAGCTATTGCTTGATTATGTGCCCTTCCAGTATAGTATGGCACCAGCATTGTCTCTGGGAGATCACAGTGTTTCACAAAATCTGTATGTCCATCTGTCCTTAATGAGTATGTATACACTACCTGCATTACCTTGAACTCTGTCATTTTGAGGTGTAAAGATGTAGATGAACATGTAGTCTGGTATGGTCATTGTGCTAGCCACAGCCTTGAACCAGATGTCCTTGACTGCACACATGTCTGCATAATCCAGGGCGGGGACACATTACACAAAGTGGGGTTCAGTGTTGCCATACCCACCGTGTAGCAGCATAACCATGATGCTGTATAAAGATGGTGTTCTTATTGCCAACTTTTCCCTGAGCAGTGCATCTAAGATGCATTGTGGGGTAGTCAGTAGCCGTGGCCATTACTGCAAATCTCAGGGGTGAGAAATGAATACCATCACTGGTTAAGCACTGATGTCTGCTGAGCAAGGCATCCCAGGCAGACATGTAGTAGATCCCCTGACAATTATACCACATGCTAAAGCAAGTATTGACTTCTATCAATTTACGTGTGTATGGAGCCATCATCCCAGTTGAGTGTCAACTGTGGCCTGAAGGTATGCATATACCCACTAGAAACACAGAGTGGCTAAGTACAGTTAGGTGCCTGCATACAGACAAGTGATGTATGTCCCTAGACTTAGACACCTGCTGTAACTATGATGTCAACATTATGTTCACTGATATCCCTTGATTTGCAGCAATGTGTAGTAAGGCCTATTGTTTCTATCCACAGGCAGCAATCTGTGACCTGTCCCATATGTAGCCACTTGACACAAACATCAATGTGTCAAACAATGTAATCACCTCTGACTAGGAGGTGTGATTCTGTGTTTTGCCTCAGGTGTTTGTCCAGTGAGAGAATGGTGCATGCAGTATTATGTATACTGTGCACTCCAGAGGCAGGATGTGGCTAGTAAGGAGCTGCAGACATGCAGGTGTGTGTGATGTGGATGTAGGTGGTGCAGGTTGTGAGCTGTGCATGTTGGCATAATGATCATTGCCATATGTAATGACTGGTGTTGGAGACACCATGACAGCAAGGTTTGAAATGCAGTCACATTTGTCACACGTTGCATGTGTCATAGGATTAGAGGAGTGGGGACACTCCCAACACCTCAACAACAGGTCCTGCAAAGGTAGGGTCATGCTGCCACACCCTTTGGGTTGACAGCCTGATACACAATGTTTGTAGGCACACCTTGCAGTGAAGATGTGGATGGTCGTGCATGCATAGCAGACTTGTTCAACTTTGCTGACATTATGTTAGCCTGGCAAACATACAATGCCTGTCGAGCAACTAGGCAGTACACTGGTTGTTGTGTGGTATGATGTGGGAACACAGACATTTGCGTTGGGTGCATAACTCTACAGTATGGCATGTCTAGGACATGTGGCAAGTGAACACACATTGGCCAAAGGCCTAACAGCCATGTCATGCAAATATGCACCAGTAATCTGTTGAAGGCCAGGATGCATGAAGTGCTGTGAAAGTGTCACCTATGATGGTTCACCGCCAGTGTGCTGATTATTACAGCAAGACTGGACATCTACATCAATGGACATACATTATATTGTGGTTCTACATCAGTGCTACTAATCCCCCTCTTGTTAGTGCCCTAGTGACATACCACTAACCCTGGAACAGATGGCATAACACATGGAAAAGCCAACTGATTGCCCAGGTTGCTAATCAAGGCATCTACTTGGAAAAGGGTATGTGAAGCCTACAGAGTCTATCATGACATGGGACAGCTATGCGGATGAAAAAACAGACTGTGTCCTGCTTGTCATCATGGGCTTTGTAGCACCGTTTTGCATGTGATGACAGACGACTTATTGGGACATGGTATCCTATGTGAGAGTGGTGTCGGTGAGACCAGCATTAGTACTTGCCAGGTACAGGCAATTCTGTGGACTCTCCTGCTTTCCACAGTCTTCACAAGGCAATTGTGTCCTTTCACTACACACTGCCTGGTTAGTGTCCAACTGCAGAATACCTGTGTAAAGCCCCCACCTTACCTTCAAATGGTATACATATTACACATCCCTAACATGTTTGTCTGAGCTCTGTACACACATCTTGGATGATTCTCTTCTTGGAACATGCTGGAAGCAACTGCAATACTTAGTTGCACAAAGGACAACTAGCATGTAGTGCCAAGCAGTGTCCCCAGATCTCTGAGTCATGTGACATAAAATGCCATGAAAGGAATTAGCATGGATACGAGCTGTAACACTGTCATACACCTACTGACACTGGAATACACACTATTTGTTATGCTCATGGCCACATTATGCCTACTGAGTCTAACTGGTGGACCCCACTGAGTGTTACACTGTGCAATGGATGACAGGAATATCACTCACTCTACCTACCATGACCTGACAAGGCGATTGACAATATTAGGCTGGCAGGGCTTGCTGGTACTGTGTAGGTTATCTACTGAGTGTTATGTCAGCTGGTGGGTAGGCAAGTGTCTGACAGTCATATCTGGGAAGATAGTTTTGGGAGACCTAAGCTGCAATGATGCCAATTATCAGTGGATTTCCCCAGACATCATTGATGGCATTCTCCTTCTAGCCATTCCCTCTCTGCAGTCACAGCCACTGTCAGTGCTCTCTGACTGGTTACATTAGTAGGTGATTGCAAATCAGGAGCTGTCATTGAATCCCACACAGAACCAACAGTTAACCAGGATAGCCTGTGACACACATTCAGTTGCAGTCTGAGTCACTGACAAATACTAAATGGCAATGACTGCTTAAAACTATCCTTTGGAAAGTAATCTACCCCAGGGAAATAAAGTAGTGTCTGCACACCACACACAGTTGAGCCATTACTCATGGACGTATGGACACAGGGAGAAAAGTAGGCATTGACTTTCAATGGCCGATGAGATGTGGGGATGCATTCAATGTTATATATCAGAAACAGATGGGTCTGTGATGTAACTCCCAGACTGTCATTGCTATATTGAAGGTGGCACTCATTACACCTATCATTGTGTACAATGGCATCCTTGCTATGTCACTACACAGGCATATACTACAAATGTAGCTGACACACAGGTTCCATGCTACTGCAATACACACTGCAGATAACATGTCTTATGGTGTCTGTGTCATGACCGTACATGTGTAGTCTGTCTCATAAATGCTTTTTAGGGGATGTGTATGGCTGTCATACAGGGAAGTGTGAGATCAACTGTGCACCCATGACAGGACTAGCACATGTCTTACCCAACCTACACACCTACACCTCCACTGGGGTATAAATAATACATGTTGGAGAGACAGGTATGTCACACAGACAGTACACCATATATGTAACAGGCCCCCCATGCATGTGAAGCACACATCTGCTGTGACACATCATGTTCAGGTTACACCATGGGATGCAGAACACAACAATCATAGCTGTTGTCAGACAAATGTCTGTTCTGGACACAGGAAATGTGAAGATGGGTCATCCTCAGCCCCACAGCTTGTAGATGTGATAGCTCCCAACACCCTATTGACACTTATCAAGGGTATCAGACCTTTTCACAGATTAGGGATGAATAGTGCCTATAGTGCCTTTTTAGGCAAGGTTCAAAGGACAAAACCACCACCGTAATAGATACAAGCATGCAAAATCTGAAGGTAATGATACCCAATGCTAGAAGTATAAACCTCAAAATGCACTCTCTTGAGGCACTCCTAAAAATGGAGAACATCAATATCTGTGCAGTAACTGAGACCTGGTTCAAGGCTCCAGAGACCACCCCTGCAATACTAGGCTACAACTCTTACCACAAGTTTTGGCCACAAAACCAAGACCGAAACACTAAAGGTGGAGGAGTGTCCATATTCACCAAGGATATTCACACCTTCAGGCTAGTTGCCCAACACAATGCATCTGAAATTCTCCAGGTGCAACCAACACTAGGTAAGACTGCAATCCAAATTGTACCTTGCTACAGATCCCCCACCATGCCCCAAGATTCTCACTACACCTTTCTAAACATACTATAAAATATTAAGATACAACCGAACACCCTAATACTGGGTGATTTCAACTACCCTGCCATTAACTGGGAAAACTACTCGGGTAGCAACTACTTTTCCCAATGGTTCTTGGAATTCATAAATTACAATACCCTGGATCAACTAATCCATTGTCCCACCAGGGGCTTCAATATCATAGACCTGGTCATTACCAACATGGGAGATAGATGCTCCACACCAGTGGTCACCCCCTCATCGGTCAGGTCTGACCATAAGCAAATCACCCTTGACATCCACATCCCCCCCCCCCAAGTAAGGAAACCTCCTTAAAAAACTTCTCCAAAGCCAACTTCATGCTACTTAAGTCAGAAGTGACAAACTTCATGACACCCATGCAGAGAGGATCTGAAAGTTCGACTGCAGAATCCTACACAAAGGCACTGTACGAGCACATCCACTCATGCATGAATCGTGCCATCCTAAATAGAACCAAGATGTTCTCCTCCAAAAAAAGGAAGCCAATCTGGTGGTCCCCTGCTATAAACAAACTATACAACAGAAGGAAGAAACTGTTGCAGAAAAGAGGAAAATCCCAAGATGCAAAAAACTCCCTCACCAGCCTCAGTAAGAAGCTGAGATCCCTCATAAATTCCTCAAAAGCTAGTTACGAAAATAAAATTGCCAAAGATTCCAAAGACAACCACAAGGCATTCTATAGTTATGTCCAGAATCTTAATGGCAATGCTCAGATCTGCTCTGAGTTACAACAGAATGGCATTAAATATACTGATCCCAAGGATATTGCCAATATCTTGGCAGATCAATTTAGTGCCAACTTCACCCCCCTCTCACCCCCTAAAGTGCCCATCTCAATACCAAAAGATTACCAAATTCTGGTAATCACGGCCACACAGGTAGAAACCGCACTCTCCAAAGCTAGGAATACAGCATCCATGGGACCAGATGTCATCCCAGCCTGTGTACTACATGAACTACAAAATGAACTGGCACCTCACCTAAGTGTCATGTTTAATCATAGCCTCACCTCAGGCTTCATGCCCACTGAGTGGTGCACAGCTACAGTTATCCCACTCCACAAGGGGGGATCCGCCTTGGATCCCAGGAACTACCGTCGCATCAGTCTGATAAGCCTGATCTGTAAGGACATGGAGCGCATTATCATGGAACTTATAAACAAAGACATTGGCAACCTTCAAACACTGGACCCCACCAGTTTGGATTTGTGAAGGGCCGATCTTGTCTCCTGATCCTGACTGACTTCTTCAAATCAGTCTCCAGAGCTGTGGACGAGAGTAAGGTGGTCCACACAGCCTATCTGGACCTCGCAAAGGCCTTTGGCACCATCCCCCACTCTGGAATCATAGATAAACTTACTAAGCTGGGCATAAATCCCTGCATCACTCGAAGGGTTGTCAACTGGCTTACTGACAGAACCCAGACTGTAAACGTAGCCGACTCCAAATCCAGCTCCAGACAAGTGACAGGTGGAGTACCTCAGGGTTTAGTCCTGGGACCACTCTTGTTTGGCATCTACTTCTCTGAAGTACAGGCCAACACTAGGGGACTCTGGCTAACAAAGTTTGCAGATGACTGCAAACTGGGAGCCATTATTGAATCCCCAAATGAGGTGGATATTCTACAAAAGGGCCTTACAGAAACAGATGCCTGGTGCCAGAGCCATGGGCTCAAGCTTAATGCCAAGAAATGTATAGTTATCCCCTTTGGAAAAAACATGTACTCATGAATTACCACATAGGTGGCAGTACACTAAACAATGAAAGTGTGATAAGAGACTTAGGGACACAGGTGTACAGTGGTCTCACTTTCGATAACCACATCTCCGCAACAGTCAGGAAAAACTTCTATGTGGCACACCTTATCACTAAGGGCTTTTCATCTAGAAAAAAGGAGGTCATTTTCCTACTGTACTCATCCCTCATTAGACCCATTATAGAGTATAATGCCCCGTTTGGTATGTACCTCACAAAACATCTGCAACAGCTGGAAAGACCACAGAAATACCTCACTAAAAGAATCACAGGCCTAAAGCAGATGCCATATGCTGACCATCTAAAAAAACTCCAGCTATACTCTGTGGCATATCGTCTACTCAGAGGTGATCTCTGCTTAACATAAAAGGCCATATCAAACCCTGAGCTGGTGGACATGCTCCACTTAAAGAAATCCCAATCCCCCAGAGCCACATGCTCCAGGGATCTAAATCTTGTCATCACATGAACAAAACATGCTGGAGGGATAGGTTCCTGACCCAGAGACTCCCCATACTCTGGAATAGACTGCCCATACATGTCAAGCAGAGCACCTCCTTGGCCCTCTTCAAAAGGAACCTTGATGATTGGATGGGAGATAGGAAATTCACCCCAGGGATTATGTCAGTCGCCCTGCTAGACAGGGGTCCAGAGAAATAAATATTGTGGGAAGAAATATCAATGGAATTGTTATGGCTAGGCTTGTATAGGCCCTAGGGCCGATAGCCTAGTACCAACCTATGAACCTATGAACCTATGAGTACACTGCATGATATCATTGGCCTTGTTTGCCTGTTACACACATATGGACTTATGGAGCCTGCAACTATAGTGCTGTACCTTGCTGAGGGCATATTTCATCTGTGCAGGCAGTCTATCCTGTGTTGTGATGTCTATGGCTGTCTTGCTGCTGTATGTCCATAGGTGTGCCAAAAAGAATCCTGAAACAGAAACAGAAACAGCACCATGACACATGTATCATTGTATACAGCCATTACAACATCATACAACATAAAGCACATGAAATTATGTGACGTACTCATTACAAATGTCAGCATACAGTATCTGTCAGTAACCACTACAAGTGGCATGGCTACACAATGCTTTACTCAAGTACATGTTAATTTATATAGTCACCCTGGCATCAGATACATAGCTTCATTTCCCTGCATCGGTAATGTGAATGACAGGGATGTGGCACAGGTATCATCACTTGCGCAGGGTGTTGTGTGGGTTGCAGGAGGCCTAGGCTGATAGCATGTGTGTGAGTCAGGAAGTGAAGCAGGCAAGGTGGACCATGGAATTGTGCCATGTGTGTCTGTATGTGACCTGCATTTGACAGTGGTGTGTGAGTGTGTGGGTGTACACAGTCAAGCTCAGTGCTAGCCCTACACATGTGTATGTTGGACAGCTTTGAACCTTGCATGGTAGAGTTGACAGTTCACTGTCTCTGGGCCTGAACATGGTAGTGGGCTCTACCAGGAGTTCAACTGGCCCCTCCATGCCCAAGGTCAGAAGCAGTGCTAGTACCTGACAGTGATTGCTGTCTGCTGGGACTGTGTCCCCCATGGGAATGCCCAGGACCATGAGACCATGGCCTGCCATGTCTTGGTGTGGACCTCACACTCCCCTCTGTAGTGCTGGATGTATTGCCACTACAAGACCATGATTGTGCATGGCCATGTGGACTCTCAGCAGATGGGGTTGCTGACCTACATCCACAAGGCTGAGGTTCAACTCCAACCACATATTTCAGCACAGACACTTTGAGTTCCAAGACAGACAATGTCTCAGCCCACCTTCTGTTCACTGCATTAGTGAACTGATCCAGGGTATCACCAATGCGGTGGAGGCAGTCACAGATGTCAGACTGTGCTGCATCCATAACCCTGAGTATACACCTGGAGTTCTTTTCAGAACATGCCTGTGCCTCCATGATGGCCCAAAACATAAGCCGAGTGAACCATGATGTGACACCTGCAACAGGAGGTGGAAGGACAGCAGGCCTCCTACGAGCACCCCATCAATTCACCTGCATGAAACCTTGCCAGCTGTCTTGCTATGGCCAGTGTCTACACTAACTGGACCCATAGTTGCCACAATTTCCTATTCAATGTCCCCAGTCTCTGCCTGTCCACTATCTGTGGCCTCTGGGGACTGGGTATGTGTAGGCATACTGACTGTGTATGGTGACAATGAGGGCAGAAGAGTGATGTCAACCTCTGGGACATATTCAGCCCCTGAAACCCCCACCTGTGCCTCCCTGAGGCTACCATTATCATCAGAGTCTGAAGAGACACTGACATCAGGTTATATAGGGAACACCTGTGATAGGAGAGGAAAAAGCAGGACTTTAATACTTGCACTGTTATGCTTTGCAGGACATTACTATCCCCACAAACAGCTGTAGTTAGTTGTAAATAAAAGCTCTGTATACAGCAATCTCATCAGCAAAATGAGGTACACTTTTGACATTTGTGAAGACTCTGCACAGTTGACACATATGGCAATCTACAATATCCTGACAATACTGTCATATCTATAAATGTGGTGACACCTACAAGGCATACATATGACTGTCACATGTGTGCAGTCATAAAATATCTATGCAGTTGGCAATCATGCTGACAGTACAGTACTCCAGGCAGCAGGCCTGGGATAACACTTTAGGGATTGCATTGCTGTAAACCTATATCTATAACAAAAAGGTGTTGTGCTTACCAGGAGCAGGACCACACCCTTGTCCAATATCTGATGGACCTGTGTAAAGTAGAGGGAGAGGTAATGTAAGTATCACTGCATGTTGCACCACAACAAGGTAATACATGAATATATCTCACATTTACAGTAGCTACTATGTTAATTATTATATCGGTCAACATCGGAGCAGGAGAGTCAAACTGCAGTTAAACCCTTCCCCCTAACAAAAAACACAGACCTGACACCCACAAAGAGTATGCACACCCTGAATGCTACAGTATTGCAATGGTGAACAAAATAAGCTTACCTGCATGCTCCTCTGCCATGTAAACTGTGGCACTCACATCCACAATGTACAGTGTGATGGACGCCTGGCAGCTGTCAGGTGGGCCTAGGTTTCCCAGGGATTCCTCAATTCCTCAGTGGCTGAGAGTTGGTGTTCCACTGCAGGGCCTCCACCAGTGATGCCACAGTCCCTGGCTACATCTGCCCCTCTTCTGAATGCAGCATTGATCATGTCCATTGCATGGTGTCAAACCTGCTCATATGTCCAGCTCTGATTACCTGTAGCATTCACATCACAGACAATGTTAGCACACAATGCTCCTCGCTGTTTCCTGTTTTGCCTTCCCGTGGACTGTAGGAGTTCATGGTGTCATTCTCTGCATCCATGAAAGGTGCACGATGTCTTGGATACATGCATCCTAAAGACAATAGAATGGGAACACATGTCAGGCTCACATACGTGGAAGCATACTATGTAGAGATACAGCAAGGATAGAATGGCTGGCAGTATCCACTGCTTGCTCAGACATGTCATAACTAAGTGCGTGGCTAGAACTAAGATACTAGAGATAGTCAGCTATTCCTATGTGTGCTATGACAGATGCTGCTGTATGATTATACACCCAACACTGATGTCCATTGTAGTGTGTTCCCTAAGGGCAACCCCCTGATAATATGTCAAAACAACAGTGCCAAACAAATAACAGTATGCTATTATAACCACTACAAAGGGACAGTCCCAAGAGACCAGTGTGCCACATTGACAAAAAGCATTCCACCCTTTATGTGTTGTATGTCTTCTGTAGGTGTAACCAATCTGGATATCAATAACATGTCATTATTGTGGTTCTAAGAAAGGCTTAATGCTGTAACCACTATTCCCTGTAAGAATATTCACACATCTGCATCCTGTTGTAAACAAAAAGGTTACATACCTGCTGGAATGCAAAACTCCTCTGTTGATATGTGGTGATATTTAGGTTTTTGCAAATGCGTGTTCTGTGTGCAGTAAGTCTCATACCAAATGGTTCCCCATAGCCAGCATGCTTGCCTTTTAACATGCTTCTGATTATCAGACGATTGCCTCTTAACCAATCTGTGGTTCTGAAATGCTAATTCCAGGCAACACAGCTGATTTGCAGTATCAACAGCCAATGACATGCAACCACTGTACAAGATATAAGGCCTTCGTGTAGATTATCAGCCCTTTCTTATATGTTGTGCTGGACTTTACTGGGATGAGGAGACTATGTCATCGCAGAGGGTAGGTCTGTAGAAGCTATTGTTACATATAGGTGTGTGTGGTAAAGGCTGCAGCTGCTGTGTACACTTTGGAGGACAACATGCTGAAAGAGTTACTCTGGCAACTGTCTCAGCCTTATAGTAGAGGCACAGCCAGAGTGAGGGTAGTCATTCCACTCCAATTAGGCATGTGTTTAAGGTAAGTATGTTAGGCAACAGTATCATTAACAGAGTACTAGGCTACATGTTTGTTATGGCCTTGAGCAACATAGGAGATAAATATAACATTATGTCCACCTTCTGGGCAACTGTCAGCTACGTGTTATAGTCTGGTACTCATTATGAACATGTATGGTGGCAGTCCTTGTTACAAGGAGGGGCTTCATATGTGTATGTTAGTTGTGCAGCTGTGCTAATCTGCACTGTGAGTTTGAAAGGACTGTGTACTGCACTCTGATAGCTGTGGGCCTCATTTGCTTTACCTGAGTTAAAATCCTCTGTGAATGCATATTAATGTATGATGTGACACTTTATGCACTTATAGTTTTGCTATAGGGATATGTGAAGTGTGTTCCATGTTCCCATCTGCAGGCCTGTGACTTCCATCAGTGACAAGCAGACATTTAATTTGTAATGCATTGTATGGATGAAGAGTGCATTACTCAGTGATTAATTAGTGGCTTCACAATAATGTTATTTAAATACTATACACCACTGGATTCGAACACAGGACTGTGTGTGGCAAAATGTACTGCTTGCAAGATATTTAACAGACTACTGAGTCATTGTTACAACAGGTGTATTTGCAAGATATAAGTACACACGTACAGGCTATGACATACTTTTTTTACAGCCATCATTATGTGCATGGCTTTATATGGATGTATTTCTGCACTAAGGTCCCTGTTGTACATGTACATGTATTTTGCCAGTTATTACTTAGCAGGTGTACTTGTAAATGTTGCTGATAAAAGGGGACATTTACCTGCTGTTAGAGACCTCACTTACATCTATTCTTGTGCGTTTGGCATTCTAGTAGTGGTGTACTCTTGCACCAGACTCCATGGTGCAATCCCAGTTTTTCCATTTATCTTTAAGCAAGTTTGCATGATGTGGCATGATGCGTGGCTCCGCTGAAACACATTTAAACTGCAATTACTTTGTTTTGCTTAAACTACCTGTTTCAATTAACAGCTGTGTGGCATGGCAGGTTAATGGAGTACCCTGCAAGTGTGATGGCTGTGGGTTCAAAGTAGGGGACAGGTGTTATTTTGTACATGTTTATTATTTAAAATACATATATCAATATAGCTCCATTTAGCTAAGCTTAGCAAAGCTGCGTGACACATTAAACTAAAAAAAAATATAAAGAAAAGAAAAATGGGGAGATAGGAAAGTGGTGAATGGGGTCAGGCAGGGAAAACATAGTGAAAGGCAGGTAGGTATGTGTAGGAAGGGTATAGGAAAGAAACATAGCTATCCATTTCTTGTACAGCAACAACTTTGACAGAATTTGTAGATGACTTTGGACTCCAACCCCCAGAGAGAGGGGTGAAGACAACACAATTGTGTTGTTAAGCCAATTGGGCCAAATTCTGTGTGACCAGTGGGCACGTGTGTGAAATAGAGAGCTAGGTATGGGACAATTTTCTTTTTTTTTTTTTTTTTGGGACAGGTGCTTATTTTTTATTTATTTTTTTAAGATGAGAGTAGAATGTTGGGGGAGGGACATAGGTACATCTGGGGGAGGTAGAGTTGGGTAGGTGAGGAAGCTTTTGCAGACAGACAAGACAGACAAGACAGAAGACAGGGGTGGTGTGTGACACAAGAAGGGCGCAAACACCATGGATGGGGAGGTGTTGTGGAATATATCCAATGTGCCTCCACAAGGTAACAGCATGAATCACATCCCCACCCATGGGACTGTCGACACTGTTCCATCACTGCCCCGTGGGTGGCAGTGGTGGAGGCTGGGCTTCTAGGCGAACCTGCCCCATCAGGGTGCCTAGCATGCTCTCCATCTGGCACAGCCATTGTCCATATCCACAGAAGACAACCCGATGCACCAAACCCAGAAGTTCATCACAAGTGACAACTCCCCCTCCACCACCACTCCCAGAGAGGGTCCTGGCCCCATCCTGTGGAGTGGTACTAACCAACACCACAGGTAGTGGAGGGGCAGCAGAGGGTGCACAACCAGGCTGGGTTCCAGACATGCTAAGACCCGATGCCACGGCCAGAGGAGACAAGGTCAGCGGGTCACAAGGAGCTGGTCGACTTTGATGCACTGTAGTACAGTAGTTATGACGATAAGTTAAAGTTAATATTAATCAAGCCAATGTTAGTATTAGCAGAATGGAACATAATATTTAATAATCCAAATACATATTAAGGTATATTATGTGTAACAGAACATTAAATAACATAACAGTAAGTATGTTAACTGCAAACCAGTATGAATTAAACCATAAGGCCAGTAAAACAGTTAGTGTAACAAAATATGTTAATATTAATCATAATAATGAATAACAATAAAAAATTAAAGAACATAAGGGGTGGGAAGAGAGAGAAAAACATACCATTAGTTGCTTCACAGGTAATATTACTACACAGAGTACAACTACAAACTTCTACAGGTGTGCAGTGCCAGTTGTGAGTACAGTGACTGCAATTCTTCTATAGCTGATGTAGCACATATATAACTCTCAGGCTCATAGCATGGGACAGTATGGGCCAAGCAGTAACAAATGCAGGTACACAACTATACAGAACAGTTTCATATAATGTGGACTTGCATAACGACCAATGTGTTATGTAAATGGATTTGAAAATATATAGCATTCCAGGTAATCATTTTTATAGTAATCATAGAACAGATTAGGCAGCTGTAATTACATTACAAACAATCGTGGCAGTTGAGAGGCATGTTTGTGTACATTAAGTAAATTAAATAGTCATCATACCTTAGTTGGCAGGCATGGGTGTAGAACCCAATAGCTGTGACTGCAGTGGACATCTGCAAATAATATAACAATTGACTGCAGCAACTTAGAACAGACATGCAGTGACTACAGCCCTATTGCAAATATTAAGACAGATTTATTTAGAAAACGACAATGCCGCTTAACACTTTATTGGTATTGCTGGTGATTATCTGTGAAATCTGCACACACTGTCTACTCATAAAGTGGGCTACCTCAGCCATATACCTTTTGTTCCTGGAGTGGAATAAAATGTGAGCATTATTTGACTTACGTTGGCTTGGAGGCAACCTTGAACCATACTATTAGTAGAGAAAGACATTTTAAAGAACATTCCTTTTGCATTGTAGAGCTATTACAGTTTTACACTTGATTGCAGTGACAGTAGAACACACATACAATGAATACAGCCATATTATTAAGAGAGATTTATTTAGGAAACCACAATGCTGCTTAACACTTTATTGGTGTTGCTGATAATTCTCTGTGAAATCTGTACACACTATCTACTCATACAGTGGACTACCTAAGCCATATACCTTTTGCTCCTGGAGTGGAAGAAAATGAGAGCATTGTGTGACTGTAATTGGCGTGGAGACAACCTTGAAATATACTATTAGTTGAAAAAAAACATTTTACAGGACATTCCTTTTGCATTGTAGAGCTACTTACAGTTTTACACTTGACTTGCAGTGACAGTAGAAGACACATGCAATAAATACAGCCATGCTGCAAATATTAAGTCCGGTTCATAGGTTCAAAGGTTCATAGGTAGGTACTAGGCTATCGGGCCTAGGGCCTATACAAGCCTAGCCAAAAAGGTACCCTGGCTTTTGTCACCCAAGAAAATTATTTTCCTGTGTCCCTGTCGAGCAGAGCCACAGAGGTTATCCGCGGGGTGAATTTCCTGTTTCCCATACAATCATCAAGATTTTTCTTGAAGAGTGCTAATGAGGAGCTTTGTTTGATATAGATAGGTAGTTTGTTCCAGAGTATGGGAAGTCTCTGGGACTGGAATCTATCTCTCCAGCATGTTCTGTTTATTGTGGTGACAAGTTTAGGTCCCTAGAGTGTGTAGCTCGGAGGGATTGGGATTTCTTTAAGTGGAGCATGTCCAACAGCTCTGGGTTTGACATAGCTTTGTATGTTAGGCAGAGATCACCTCTGAGTAGGCGATATGTGATGGAGTAAAGCTGGAGTTTTTTGAGATGGTCTGCATAGGGCATCTGTTTGAGGCCAGTAATACTCTTTGTGAGGTATTTCTGTGGCCTTTCCAGTTGCTGTAGATGTCTTGTGAGATACATACCAAAAGGGGCTTTGTACTCTATAATGGGTCTAATGAGTGAGAGTAGAGGGGAACAATGACCTCTTTTTTCCTGGATGAGAAACCTTTTTGTGATGAGGTGTGCCACATAGAAGGATTTCCTGACTACTGTGGCGATGTGATTATTCAATGAGAGACTATTGTCCACCTGTGTCCCAAGGTCTCTTATCACACTTTCGGTGTTAAGTAGACTACCACCTATGTGATAGCTCATGGGTAAAGAGTTTTTATCAAAGGGGATGACACTGCACTTTTTGGCATTGAGCTTGAGGCCATGGCTTTGACACTAGGCATCTGTCTCAGTGAGGCCCTTTTGTAGGATGTCCACATCGTTAGGAGTTTCAATTATGGCTCCTAGTTTGCAGTGATCTGTGAACTTTGTTAGCCAAAGACCTTCTGTGTTAGCCTGTACTTCAGAAAAGTAGATTCCAAACAGGAGAGGACTCAGGACTGAACCCTGTGGTACTCTACTTGTCACTGGTCTGAAATTGGATTTGAAGTCTGCTACTTTCACAGTGTGGGTTCTGTGAGTGAGCCAGCTGACAATCCATCTAGTGACATAGGGATTTATAACTAGTTTAGTGAGTTTATCTATAATTCCAGAGTGGGGGATGATGTCAAAACCCTTAAGAGATCTAGATAGGATGTGTGAACCACCTTACCCATGTCTACGGCTTTGGTGACTGCTTCAAAGAAGTCAATCAAGTTTAGGAGACATGATCTGCCTTTTACAAACCCGAACTGGGTGGGGTCCAGAGTTTTGAAATTACCAGTGTCTTTGTTTATATGTTCCATGATGATACATTCCATGGCCTTGCAAACCAGGCTTGTTAGGCTAATGAGGCGGTAGTTCCCAGGGTCTGTGGTGGCTCCCCCTTTGTGGAGTGGGATAACCGTCGCTGTGCACCATTCACTGGGCACAAAGTCTGAGTTGATGCTATGACTGAACATGGTGCTTAGGTGGGGTGCCAGTTCATTCTGTAGTTCATGTAGAACGCAGCCTGGGATGTTGTCAGCTCCTATGGATGCTGTGTTCTTGGCTTTGAAGAGTGTGTTTTTTTCCCTGTGCAGCTGTGATTACAGGAACTTTGATTTCTTCCAGTATACAGATGGGCCCTTTAGGGTGTGAGGGGGGGGGGTGGAGTTTACACTGAACCTATCTGCCAGGATGTTTGCAATATCAGTTGGTTCTGTATATTTAGTGCCATTGTGCTGTAACTCAAAGTAGATCTGAGTGTTGCCATTGAGATTCTTGACATAGCTATAGAATGCTTTGTGGTTGTCTTTAGAATCAGTGCCGATTTTGTTTTCATAACTAACTTTGCAGGATTTTATGAGGGATCTCAGCTTCTTACCGAGGCTGACTAGGGAGTTCTTCCAGTCATGGGATTTTACTCTTTTTTTGCAACAGTTTCTTCTGTTGTAGAGTTTGTTTATGGCAGGGGACCACCAGATTGACTTCCTTTTTTGGAGGATAGCATCTTGATTCTGTTAGGGATAGCATGATCCATGCTCTCGTGTAAGTGCTTATAAAGTGCATTTGTGTAGGATTCAGCAGTTGTACCTCTATTGTCTGTCTGCATGGGTGTCGTGAAGTTTGCCACATCTGTCTTAAGAAGCGTGAAGTTGGCTATGGAGAAAAATGTTTTAGTGGTTTCCGTAATGGGGGTTGGGGGTGGTATGTGAATGTCTAGGCTGATTAGCTTGTGGTCAGATCTGACCAACAAGAAATTGACATCTGGTATGGAACACCGGTGGTTCATGTTGGTAATGACCAGGTCTGGGATATTGCTGCCCCTGGTGGGGGTGTGGATAAGTTGATCCAAGGTGTTGGAATTTATGAATTCCAGAAAACATTGAGCAAAAGAGTTGGTACATGAGTAGTTTTCCTAGTTAATGGTGGGGTAGTTGAAATCACCCATTATTAGGGTGTTGGGTTGTACCCTAATATTTTTCACTGTATCAAGGAATGAGGAGTGAGAATCCTGGGGCATGGGGGGGATCTGTAGCAAGTTACAATTTGGATTGTGGCCTTGCCCAGAGTTAGTTGCACTTGGATAATCTCTGATGCATTATGCTGAGCAACTATCCTGGAGATGTGAATATCCTTAATGAATATTGACACGCCTCCACCTTTAGTGTTTCGGTCCCGGTTAGGTGGCCGAAAGGTGTGGTATAAATTATAGCCTGGTAATTCAGGTGTGCTCTCTGTAGCCTTGAATCAGGTCTCTATCACTGCGCCGATGTCGATGTTCTCCATTTTAAGAAGTGCTTCGAGTGAATGCATGTGGAGGTTTAGACTTCTAGCACTGAGTAGCATTACCCTCAGATTTTGCTTGATTGTACCTGTTATGGTAGTGAATTTGTTATGTGAACCTTGCCTTAAAAAGGCACTATAGGGGTAGCAAGAGCCATAGCCAGTATCCGGAATGCCAAGGGTGACAGGTGCAGGCCATCTCTGGCAAAGCATTGTGATCTGTCGATCATGTCATCCCAGGCAGACAGATATTGGATCCCCTTAGAATGACACCAGAAGCTTAGCCAATTGTTGAAGTCAATCATTTTGTCCTTGTACTGTGGTATCATTCTGGGTGATGGCCGGATGCTACTCAGGGCTAGGGTCATACCTGCCTGGGCTACAAGATCAGAGAGCTCCTCCATGTCTCTTTTCATGTAGTCCAGGGAGGTACATCTCAGGTCATTCACACCAACATGGACAATGACAGAGTCATATTTGTATTTGTTGTTGAGTAACCTGAGTGTGTGCATTATGTGGCGGATCCTGGCACCCAACAAGCAGTTGACAGTAACTTTCTCCTTGGTTATCCTGGTGAGTGGAATATCAGTGTGCCTGACTATAGAGTCACCTATGACTAGAGTGTTGGGTAAGTTGTTATGCCTTATGGGCTGTGGTTGCGTGGCACACTGAGTTTGTGGGCTATGTGTCATTTGGGTTGTGTTGGGGGTGGAGGTTGCATGCATTTCTGCTTTGGAGGTCTCTGTTGTTTGAGCAGATTTTTATTGAGAGCCTCCGAGAATGTAGGTGTGTGTTTTGTGTTGCTATGTGTGTGTTTTGGTGGTGTAGGTTTTGAAGGGCTATGTGATGAGTGTGGTGTGGTGCAAGTGTTTGCCTTCTCCTCTTGACTGTCTAGTCCAGTCTTGGGTGAAGATAGCTTTGCTTCCAGTTTGGCTATATAAGTGCATCTCTTACAGGTTGTAGTATTGGGTGGTAGGAGGAGAGGGTCGTCTTTGTACATGAGGCAATTGCTGCATTGCCCCAAGATGTCCAGATTTATCAGTTAGACAGGAGAAAACACTGGGAGCTGACCCTTAGACATGCCTGGATAAGTGCTTATTTATTAAGTGAGGAAAGTTGAGTGCTGTAGTAATGTGTAGCTTATTTAGTGCTTACAATGAGTTCTGAACAAGTGCTGAACCCAAAGAAAGAGATCTGAATGCTAAAACTAAAAAACTGGCTAGTTCTAAAGGAAAATTTGAAGAGCAGAATTTATGGCGCCAGGAATAGTTTAACCCTAGCGATGCATAAAGTGTATTTTTTTAATATAACAGTAGCAAATGAGCAACTGATTTAAACAAATTAACCAATAAAAAGCTAAAAACTGAGCCCCGTTCCAGCAGTCTTCGATCAGACGAGTTCTAACTGCACACTCCTGCCACTAAGGTGCAGGCAAACCTTCTCCAAAAAAAAGATGGTCTAGATTAGTGCTCAAGTTATACAAACAAAGCTAGATTCAGCAGGTTTGAATTTAGTCTATGCTACAGCAAACAAGGTGTACCAGTTTCCGAAAGAAACAGTTCAAATAAGCAGGCACAATAAGCCTTTAACCAGAAATGCCCAGCTCAGAAGGGCAGAATCTACCCTCTTCTCCCACAAGAGTGGAGGCCACACCTTTATGTAAAATAACTGTCCCGAAGCCCATGTGCTTAAACCAGAACTAATACACTCGTAGAATAACAGACACTAAGCCTTCAGTCAGCAACTCCCAACTTAGAAGGATGTAAGCTACATGTCCTGCCACAACAGTGCAGACCACAAACCTTCTTAATGTAAAACAACTGGTCTGAAGCCCAAGTGCTTCAACCAAAGGCTTAGAATAACAGTTACAATTTAATAAGGCCACTAACAAGCAGTAATAAATTCAGCAGAATAAATGCAATAAAGTAGGAAGAAACACAAATACAGTAAAAGCAGATGAATAAAGAGCATTTTTTATATAACAATAGAAAACAAGCAAACTGATTTAAACAAATTACACAATTAACCAGAAAAAAGCTCAAAACTGAGCTCTGTTCCAGCAGTCTTCGATCAGACAAGGTCTAACTGCACACTCCTGCCACTAGGGTGCAGGGGAACCTTCCCAAAAAAGATGGCCTGGATTAGTGCTCAAGTTATACAAACAAAGCTAGATTCAGCATGCCGGAATCTAGTCTATGCTATAGCAAACAAGGCGCACCAATTTCAGAAAGAAACAGTTCAAATAAGCAGGCACAATAATCCTTTAACCAGAAATTCCCAGCTCAGAAGGGCAGAATCTAACCTTTCCTCCCACAAGAGTGCCAACCACAAACCTTCTTAATGTAAAATAACTGGCCTGAAGCCCAAGTGCTTAAACCAGAACTAATACACTTTTAGAATAACAGACAATGAGCCTTCAATCAGCAATTCCCAATTTAGAAAGATGTAAGCTACCTGTCCTGCCACAACAGTGCAGAACACAAACCTCAATGTAAAACAACTGGTCTGAGGCCCAAGTGCTTAATGATGTGTAAGGGTGGAAAATCAGCCTATATTAAGGCCAATAGGCAGGAATTCTGAAATATTTGTTGGAGTCTGCTTATCTGCTGATATGTCAGGTGGTGTTGGAGAGGGTGCACACTTTCGGGTGCAGAGATGGGGTGTGCAGGAGTCCAGGGTTTTTGTTGGGCTCCTCATAGGGAACTTAGCTGTGCTACTGGTATTCCCCACACTGGTGAGTAGTGTTGTCACCAGTATGAAGACCTGAAGTAGAGAAAGAGGGGAACATTGGACATCTGAGTCCAACAGGCTAGGGCTGGGCATGCCCCACAAATATGTAAATATTTTTCTCCACTGTTTTGCCAAAATGCAAGCTGAATGTGTTCATAACTAGTATAAATAACAGCATGCTTCTCTCCCAACAGTTATAGCTGAGATGACTTGCAATAATCAGTCCCATGCCAGGTGCCTGGCTAGGTTGCACCATGAGTGTGGTAAGTACAGATATTACATACAGTTTTTTATTTTTAGATGTCTGGCAACTGTCTATTGTGCATGTGTAGGCACATTGCTGCACTCTGAGCCACGTCACTCAAACAGACATTAAAAAAAAAGCAAAAAAAAAAATCATAATTAATTACATCCCGTTTCTATTTTTAGATGTCTGACAGGTGTCAGCTGTCTATGTAAAGCATGGCTTGGCATTGTTGCACTCCATGCCATGCCACACAAACAGACATTAAATAAATAAATAAAAAGTAAAAAATAACAAAAAAATGCATGCATTTTAAAACAAACTAATAATACACAGCACATTTCAACAGCAGCACAGAACATTACAGGTAGCCTCATCATGTACATAACACCTGACCAGCCTCTACACTTCTGTCTACATGGAGTCAATATCCCTGTTACTATGCTCTCCCACAGCAGCACACCATGATTAATGTGCATGGCACACTGCTGAGAGGCAGACATGGCCATGTACATGAGTGCTTTCCATGTAGGCTCTACACAGACTCTACATTGATTTTATTGAATCCTGGGGTACCATTAAATTCTGCAACAGTTTAAAATAGCCAATATAATTTTCTTCTTATAGAAGATTGTTGGGTTGTTGCCAGTAACATATTATTCCCTAGACTGGAATACACACCACCTATCACTACTCCTCTACAATTTCACAGCACTATATTACTTCAAACCACAGAAAAACAAATTGTTCAGATTTATTCATTTAGACAATACTAATGAACATGAGTTTCCATTCAAAAGGCTGACTGACTTCCTATCTCAGTTAGGAATAACTATTTTCGTAACACCCTTACCGAAAGTTCTGCCCTCCTGTCTCTAACAAGCTCTTGGTGTCTGCCAATCCAATACCTCATTCAGATTAACCACACCACAGTTCTCTTTCACTATATGTGAAAAATCCTTTCATAAACTCACCCCTGACTCTTAGAGACTCTAGTCAACCTAAAGAAATTACACTTTGGACAAACCTTCCCACTTGACAAAACAAAAAAGAAAAACTGCAGGAACATCGACTAATGAGTACAAATGTAAACTTTTCACAGATGCTGGTTAAATTTGAATGATATGGTTTATAATAGGTAGAATATTTTCCTGCATTATGGAAACACAAACAATATTACCTTTGATTAAAGATGCCATCGGACTAATGCTAATCTCAATGATTTTGAGCAGGGACTACTGAACAAAGGAAAGGTCAGACTGTAAATTTACTTAAAGCTGAGCAAAAAGTGACATATGGCACAACGGAGTTCTGTGCCACAATGGATATGTATTGAGGCAACATATAAGGGTTTCTAGGAATTACAGACTTAATCACTGTGATTATTCAGGTAGATTTGTTATAACACGTATGTATATGTCTATACATTATGAACTCTAAATCTTTGTGTGTGTGTGTGTGTGTGTGTGTGTGTGTGTGTGTGTGTGTGTGTGTGTGTGTGTGTGCTGGTTAAATTTGAATCTAGGGAACAGAAAATGGATAAAGTGTACTCATATCCTAGAGGCAATTGTGCTGGTGTGAAAGAAACATTTTTTATATGAATCCCACCATATTGGTATAATTATAGTTAATGTCAATGATAATACCTGAGTTATGCACATAAATAAAAATGGACATGATAACAAAGGATGTGATAAGGATATAAAGCTGCAACGAAAGAAGGCGAGTTAAAATGTGATAAAATGCTGAGTCGAGATAACAGTTAGCAAGGACAGAAGATACATTATGGGATGAATGCATAGACTGTACATATTGCATATGAGATGCATGTATAGGGAATTTATGTATGCAAACCAACACCACTACTGTATTCTCCACCACAGCATGTATACACCAGACCAAATGGACCTTACAGCTGTAATGTTATGTACATCAGGAATGGACACGGTTTTGCAAATATATGTCAGTGGCACCCATAGAAAAGGGGTTTATCACTAATAAACATGTAATAGACAAGCAAGTGTTGCATAGTCATGTAAATGCTAAATGGTAACACTCAACATTCACGATTAACAAATGACTAAAATCAATGTGCACAGTAAGAAAGGAGTTATGAATATAATATAAACAATCTGATTCATATATTCTTAGATTCATAGGTTGTTACTAGGCTAATGACCTGGGGGGACTTTTTAAGCCTAGCCAAGTTTTCCCAAAAAAGTAATGATGTCCTGTGCCCAGATAGGACATTGATGGCCAGGCATTTATAAGCTACCTCTTTCCATAAGGGACATGGGTGCCAGGCCCGGTTTAAATTTCCTATTTCCCCATACACTGGTCTACATTGAGCTAAAATTGGTAATAGACAAACTCAGCTTTACATGGATAGGAAGCCTGTGCTGTAGGAGGGACAGTCAATGGGATACATATCTGTCTCTTCAGCATGTTCTGTTTAAGTCACATGCAAAATTCAGGTTCTTAGACCTTGCATTTCTTGCACTGTTTGACTTATGAATATGCAGGAGATTTGTAAGTGAGGGGTTTGCAGATGCCTTGTAAGCCAGGCATATATCCCCCTCAACCATCTATAGGAGACTGAGTAGAAGGAAAGTGCTTTAAGGCACTCTGCTTAAGGCAGGTTTGTTATGGCTTGTATTCTTTTTTGTAAGGATCTTCTGAGGTCACTCTAATTGCTGCATATACCTGGTCCGGTAAAAAAACACTAGGCTTGCCCAAGATTTGAAACCAGGAACACTTGCAGCCAAAGCAAAAATCATACACCTAGGCCAACAAGCTTTTGATTAAGTTAGAATGTTGTAAAAGAGTTATACATGTTACCATTCACACAACAGTGATCAGTACAGTATCAGTGATTCATTAGCAAGGAAACATTTTCCATTGTGTAGTACACACACACAGTTCCAGAACTGAATCAAATTATGTCTGTGTTGGTATGCTGTGCAAACCAGTACTCAATGCATGTGCAACAGGAGCACTCGTAGCATGATGTGCCCCAAATAACCATTTCACTGCCGTGCAGTCAGAACCTATTATGGCATATCATTGT